>NC_060276.1:39423149-39493574 GCF_021613505.1 Equus quagga
AAAAAGAATGGTCAATTTTCATTCTTTTACATGTGGCTTTCCAGTTTTCCCAGCACCATTTGTTGAAAAGACTTTCTTTTCTCCATTGTATGCCCTCAGCTCCTTTGTCAAAGATAAGCTGTCCATAGATGTGTGGTTTTATTTCTGGGCTTTCAATTCTGTTCCATTGATCTGTGCACCTGTTTTTGTACCAGTACCATGCTGTTTTGATTACTGTAGCTTTGTAGTATGTTTTGAAGTCAGGGATTGTGATGCCTCCCGTTTTGTTCTTTTTTCTCAGGATTGTTTTAGAAATTCGGGGTCTTTTGTTGCCCCATATGAATTTTAGGATTCTTTGTTCTAATTCTGTAAAGAATGTCATTGGGATTCTGATTGGGATGGCGTTGAATCTGTAGATTGCTTTAGGTAGAACAGACATTTTAACTATGTTTATTCTTCCAATCCATGTACATGGCATGTCTTTCCATCTCCTTATGTCGTCATCCAATTCTCTCAGAAAGGCCTTGTAATTTTCATTATATAGGTCCTTCACTTCCTTAGTTAAATTTACCCCAAGGTATTTTATTCTTTTTGTTGCGATTGTGAATGGTATTGTATTCTTGAGTTCTTTTTCTGTTGGTTCATTACTGGAGTATAGAAATGCTACTGATTTATGCAAATTGATTTTATACCCTGCAACTTTGCTGTAGTTGTTGATTACTTCTAACAGTTTTCCAATGGATTCTTTGGGGTTTTCTATATATAAGATCATGTCGTCTGCAAACAGCGAGAGTTTCACTTCTTCCCTCCCTATTTGGATTCCTTTTATTCCTTTTTCTTGCCTGATTGCTCTGGCCAGGACCTCCAGTACTATGTTAAATAAGAGTGGTGATAGAGGGCATCCTTGTCTCATTCCTGTTTTCAGGGGGATGGCGTTCAGTTTATTCCCATTGAGTATGATGTTGGCTATGGGTTTGTCGTATATGGCCTTTATTATGTTGAGGTAGTTTCCTTCTATGCCCATTTTGTTCAGAGATTTTATCATAAATGGCTGTTGGATCTTGTCAAATGCCTTCTCTGCATCTATTGAGATGATCATGTGGTTTTTATTCCTCAGTTTGTTGATGTGGTGTATCAGGTTGATTGATTTGCGGATGTTGAACCATCCCTGTGTCCCTGGTATGAATCCCACCTGATCCTGATGTATGATTCTTTTGATGAATTGCTGAATTCTGGTTGCCAAAATTTTGTTTAGAATTTTTGCATCTTTGTTCATCAGTGATATTGGCCTATAGTTCTCTTTTTTCGTGGTGTCCTTGTCAGGTTTTGGGATCAGCGTGATGTTGGCCTCATAGAATGTGTTAGGAAGTGTTCCATCTTCCCTAATTTTTTGGACTAGCTTGAAAAGGATAGGTATTAAATCCTCTCTGAAAGTTTGGTAGAATTCCCCAGGAAAGCCATCTGGTCCTGGGGTTTTATTCTTTGGGATGTTTTTGATTGCTGTTTCAATCTCTTTCCTTGTGATTGGTCTATTCAAATTGTCTGCCTCTTCTTGAGTGAGCTTTGGGAGATTGTAGGAGTCCAAGAATTTATCCATTTCCTCTAGGTTATCCATTCTGTTGGCATATAGTTTTTTGTAGTATTCTCTTATAATCTGTTGTATTTCTGCAGAGTCTGTTGTCATTTCTCCTCGCTCATTTCTGATTTTGTTTATTTGAGTTTTCTCCCTTTTTTTCTTTGTCAGTCTGGCTAGTGGTTTGTCAATTTTATTTATCTTCTCAAAAAACCAGGTCTTTGTCTCATTGATCCTTTCTACTGCCTTTTTCATTTCAATAGTATTTATTTCTGCTCTGATTTTTATTATTTCTCTCCTTCTGCTGACTTTGGGCTTCATTTGTTCTTTTTTCTCTAGTTCAGTTAGGTGTGCTTTAAGGTTGCTTATTTGGGATTTTTCTTGTTTGTTAAGATGTGCCTGTATTGCAATGAATTTTCCTCTTAACACAGCTTTTGCTGTATCCCATATAAGTTGGTATGGCATGCTATCGTTTTCATTTGTATCCAGGTATTTTTTTATTTCTTCTTTAATTTCTTCAATGATCCATTGCTTGTTCAGTAGTGTGTTGTTTAGTCTCCACATCTTTGTGCCTTTCTCAGTTTTTTCTTGTAATTAATTTCTAGCCTTATAGCACTATGATCTGAGAAGATGATTGTTATTATTTCAATTTTTTTAAATTTGTAGAAGCTTGCCTTGTTTCCCAACATATGGTCTATCCTAGAGAATGTTCCATGTGCACTTGAGAAGAATGTGTATTCAGCTCTTTCAGGGTGGAGTGATCTATATATGTCTATTAAGTCCAATTGTTTTAGTTTTTCATTCAGCTCCACTATTTCCTTGTTGATTTTCTGTCTGGATGATCTGTCCATTGATGTGAGTGGGGTGTTGAGGTCCCCTACTATTATTGTGTTGTTTTTAACATCTTCCTTTAGGTCTGTTAATAGTTGCTTTATGAATCTTGGTGCTCCTGTGTTGGGTGCATAGATATTTATAAGCGTTATTTCTTCTTGATGAAGTGTCCCTTTGATCATTATATATTGTCCCTCTGTGTCTCTCTTTACCTGTCTTATTTTGAAATCCACTTGGTCTGATATGAGAATTGCAACACCTGCCTTTTTTTCCTTGCTATTTGCTTGAAGCATTGTCCTCCACCCCTTCACCCTGAGTCTGTGTTTGTCCTTGGGGCTGAGGTGTGTTTTCTGGAGGCAACAAATTGTTGGATCTTGTTCTTTAATCCATTTTGCCACTCTGTGTCTTTTTATTGGAGAGTTCAATCTGTTCACATTGAGAGTGATTATTGATGCATGTGGACTTAATGCTGTCAATCTGTCGCTCATTATCTTGTTTTCCTGTGTTTCTTTTCCTGTGTGCTTTAGACTACCCATTTAATACTGCAATTTCTTATGCTGGGTTTCTTAGATTTTTCCTTATCTATGATTTGTGACTCTGTTCTGTACTTTATTTTAGTGTCTACCTTGAAGTTTGTATTTAGAATCTCGTGTATAATATAGTCTATTCTCTGGTGGTCTCTTACTTACTCGACCAATACTGATTTAGACCCTTTGCTCTTCCCCTCCTAAATAATTATTTTCATTTTTTATTCCAACTCGTCTTATTAATTTGTAGTTAGAGTGCTAAGATCGTCCTTGTTTTGGTAGTTTCCTTAGTTTTACCCTAATGCTATAGTTGAATATTTGCTATCCTGTTCTGGTTCTATCCATCGGTCTCCCTAGTCTGTGGATTGTGTCCCCTTTCTCCCTTTTTTCTTTTTTCAAGTATGAGAGCCTTCTTGAGGATTTCTTGTAATGGAGGGCTTTTAGTTACAAATTCCCTTAACTTTTGTTTGTCTGGAAAAGATTTAATTTCTCCTTCATATCTGAAGGAAATTATTCCTGGATAGAATATTCTTGGCTGAAGGTTTTTATCCTTTAAAGCTTTGAATATATCACTCCATTCTCTCCTAGCTTGTAGGGTTTCTGTAGAGAAATCTGCTGACAGTCTGATAGGGGCTCCTTTATAGGTTATTCTCTTTTTTTTTCTTACTTCCCTGAGTATTCTTTCCTTATCATTCCTATTTGCCAACTTTACTATTATGTGCCTTGTGGTGGGTCTTTTTACATTGACAAATCTAGGAGATCTAAAACCCTCCTCTACACACATTTCTCCGTTGATCCCTAGATTTGGGAAATTCTCTTCAATAATTTCCTTAAGCACACTTTCTGCTCCATTTTCCTTTTCCATATTCTTGGGAATTCCTATGATCCTTATGTTCTTACTCCTCATTGAATCCATTATCTCTCAGAGATTTTCCTCATTTTTTTTTAATTCTTAGTTCTCTTTCTTCCTCTGTCTGGCGCCATTCAGCCTGTCTGTCCTCGATTATGCTGATTTGCTCCTCTAGGTTGTCTACACGGGCATTCAGGGAATCCGTATTCTGTTTTATCTGGTCCATTGTGTTTTTCATCTCAAGTAATTCTGTTTGATTCTTCTTTATGATTTCAATCTCTTTTGTGAAGTAACTCCAGAACTCGCCTTGTTTCTCTATCTTTCTCTCTACCTCATTGAGTTTTTTGATTATAGCTGCTCTGAATTCATTATCACTTAGTTTACCTAATTCCAAGTCCTCAGGACTTAATTCTGTGTTTTTATTGTTTTCCTTCTGGTCTGGGGCTTTTATAAATTGCTGGATGGTAGAGGAGCGGTTTTTTCTCATGGTGGTAGAATTCAGTTGCAGTTACAGCCTGTCACCACTAGATGGGGGTCCAGAGTGGTGTGTTCTGAGCTCTCCGCCTTGGGGCAAGATGGCTGCGCCCACTGGCTTTGCTGGGGGGGAGGGGCTGTTACTCACACGTGCCGGTCTGGGTTCAGATCAGTTCTATTCTCTGGTCTCCCAAGGCCCTTGATTTATAGGGTCCCCGCGGATGGAAGCTTTCCCCCCGTCAGCGGGTCTCCACTGAATCAGCGGCAGGCGTCCTGGATGATCCCCCGGTCGCGCGGCCCCTCCCCCGCTCCCTCCCAACCCACGCAGCAGCGATCGCAGACTCTAGGGGAGGGAGCGATGTTCTCTCCTACCGTTCCAGCACCTCCGAGGGTGTAAGCAAGGTTATGATCTCCACCTTCTTGGTATTGTAGGTCTCTAACGAGCTGGCATTATGTTTATTCTCTGAAATTCAGTTCTTCCAATCTTTTGTTGTATTTTGGAGGGGAGAGAATCCCGGGTCAGCTCACCCCGCCATTTTGCTCCGCCCACTCTCCTGCACCTTCTGTGACCAATTTCTTAACATTATTATTTTATGAAGACCTACAACCTATAGGTACAATCAAATGACATTTATTGAGCACCTGCTATGTGCCATGCTGCTTATATATATTGAAAGACATTTAAACTTAATATAACCACAAAAAATATCTGTTATAAAAAGAAGTTGGAGAAACACAGGATCTTTTGAAAAACTCACTTTTGTCCATTAAGCAGAAACCCAGTTTGTAGCAAACAAGGATTTATTGGAGGTATGAACAGAGAATACTTTATTAACTGTTCTTCTCTCCTTCTGAAATGAACATTCAACCTTTGGGATGACACTGATAATCTCCAACCCAGGATTATTCAAATATAATTTCCTTATGGTTTATGATACAGTCAGAGAATACGTCAACCCAGGGACTTGAACTGAACTAGACTTAATTAGTTCACTGCTTGAGAATGTGGTCTCCAAGTCAGAGAGGCTTGGGTTCAAATCCCAACTCTATCATATCCTAGCTATGGATCTTTGGACAAGTCATTGAGCTTTATTTTCTGCATATGCAAAACGAGAATAATAAAAAAGTTATCCCTGTAGGGTTGTATTACACAAGTGTTAAGAACATGAAGGGTATGAGATTTTACTGTACCTGCAAGCTAACAAGATAGCCTGCCAGTTTCATGGGTGCTGGTAGAAGACAAGAGACTCCTGGCTCAAAAACAATGAACAGTGATTTATTCATAGCAATGGAAGTAGCCAAAGTATCAGCATTTGTGTCATTTGCCAAAACCCAACTCCCACAGGACAATACAAAGAGGGAGAGATGACACCTGCACAAGCAGTGGGTTGCATTACAGGAGAAAAATCCCAAGCTCAGAAAACACAAATCTTTTCTAATGGGTCATAAGCATGCCATCCCTTTGCTCCAGAAGAAGACATTATCTATGTTTTCCCAGGCTGTAGCAAACCTGCTCTTTGCTCTGGTGGGAGACACTATTTCTAGCTTCTAAGACTGTTCTCTATATCTACATCCTTGAACAGATAACCTGGAATAAGAGACAATGACTACCTCTGCTCTTAAGACATGTAGAAATGCAAGAGACCCATGCAGAATTGTCTTCCAACAAGATAATACTTTAAAGCACTTAGCACAGTACCTAGCAAGTGGTAAGTGCTCAAGAAAAATTAACCTCCTTTAACATCACCATCACTATTAATATACCATCTACTGACTCCCAAGCCAAACTGTAAAGTAAATCAAGATGTTTTGCTGTTTTAAAAAAGAGCATCCAATGGATGAAGTTACAGGAGAAATTATATACACTGTAAAAACTAGTCGCTCAAGATAAAATTTTACCATCAAAATATACTTGACCTTGAATTCAAAACAAACTGTAATTCAATTGGGCATTGAGCATTTACGTCAGATACCTACTTAAGAAAAAAAATTATATATATGATAATTCATACATAGATAACTGAGAATTATGGATCTTTCAAGTGGTAAATTCAAGTCACCATTCGCAAGGAAAGCAACTGCAATCTGCCACCTAAGGGTACAAGTAGCTGGTTCAAAATCTATCTGCCAATGATTGACTGAGATGTGAGTAAAGGTAAAGAAATAACCAAGGTCAATTCAAAATATTCCCTGCCACCACCATCCCCACCATGGTATGAGTGATCCCTGCTTTATTATTCAGGTAAAAACCATTTAAGAGAGTTAGTCTTATGCACATCACACCACAACTGAAAAGCTCTTCAGATATCTGTGGATCACCCTGATGTTTCTGTTACAAACAACAACAAAACTCTCTTCCAGAAAGCTTTCCCTAATTAGTTTCACTGACTCTCAAAACTATTTCTTACTTCTTCACTGCTTCTTATTTAGATTACACTAATATTTTGTATCTGTCAATATGTTGTTTTGTAATTATTCTCATAGTATTCACAAAGGTTTTGCTTTATTGCCTGAGTTACAGCACAAACTCTTCAAAAGCACTGAGTTTTCTTTATATGTGGTTATCTTCCTCCCCATAAAGTAGATACCAGAGTATTCTCCCTCCCTATCTTTGTGTTGAAAATTATAGGGGCCGGCCCCATGGCCGGGTGGTTAAGTTTGCGTGCTCTGCTTTGGCAGTCCAGGGTTTTGCTGGTTCAAATCCTGGGCACAGACATGGCACCGCTCATCAAGCCAGGCTGAGGCGGCATCCCACATGCCACAACTAGAAGGACCTACAACTAAGAATATATACAACTATGTACCGGGAGGCTTTGGGGAGAAAAAGGAAAATCAAAATCTTTAAAAAAAAGAAAAAAGAAAGAAAAGTTATATAAATTAATTGTCTTAACAACTGAGCTGTCATATCCCATGCTTCCATGATCTATTCACTGACCCCTGCCTACCCACCATAGCTGTCACTGTCAGAGATCTTGGAAGACTTATCAGTATTCAAAACTTCTGCATGTTGCTCTAGTTCGCTCTATGACCTACCATCATCTGGCTTCTGCTCCCAACATCCCATTGAATAAGTATCACTAGACTCCCTAAGGACATCTCATTATCCAACTCTAATGACCTCTCGCTCATTCTCATCCTATCTGACCATCATGCATTATTTGAAACTTGTAACTCTCCTTCAACTTTCTAAATCTCTCCTTACTTCTAAGATAACCTCTCTCCTGACCATCCCTTATAACTCTATTACTGGCTTTTCTTCCTTGGCGTATCTCTAAAATGTTGGCCATCTTCCCCCAGGGCTCCGGATTCCTTCCTTTGTTCTGCTTGTTTGTGTTTTTCTTCTCTCCCTCCAAGCCTCATCTCCAGCGATTTTGTTCAAGCACTAGGTTTAAACCACAAGCTAAGTGCTGAACACATCAAAATCTATAATACTTTTCTCGAGTTCTGTCCTCTCTCCTAAGTTTCAGCCCAGTATAGCCATCCAATTATGACTCCATATGACTGTCATGAAGGCACTTATCAGTCCCAAACTGAACTTATCTGTCCCCTACAATGTGTTCTTCCTCCTGTAGCATCTATCATGATGAGATATATCACTAATCATACTACCTAGTTTCTCAAGTCAGGTGCCTCAGAATCATCCTTCACTCTACTTCCCCATACTTATTTCCTATGTACAACTATTTAACAAGTTGTGCTAATTCTGTTTCAAAATTCTCACCTCATCTGATGTCTCATCTAGGTCCTGCCACAGTTCAGGCACTAATCGTGCTTTGCCTCACTATTCAAGCAGCATCCTAACAGGTTTCCCTGTCTTCATTTTCTCCCTTCTCCAATCCTTTAGCCAATAGAAATGATTTACTTTAAATTTTCTACAAGTGTTTATAAGCAGAAGTAGAAGAATGGTAGCCTAGAGAGACAAATGATCACAAGGTGAAGTCCGTGTTTAAAGTGTTATAGAAGGAATAAAAAGGGGAGGGTAAAAGACATTCTGAGGCTAGAAAAAGAGAAGGCAAAGGAGTAAGCAGGTCAGCTATAAAACCATGAATGAGAGTAGACACTGGTAGAAAGGAAGAGATGATGCAGGCAGGCCAGGAATCTGTCCTATGCACTCTGCTCTTCTTATTCTGTATTCTCTCCCTGGGTTATTTCAACCACTGATTTGAATCTAACTTTCACCCCTCAGTACTACATCTCTAGCCCTGTTGTTGCTCCTAAGTTCTAGACTTATACATCTAACTGCCTATGGGGTATCTCTATTAGGATACCAGGTATCTCAATATCAATATCTTAACATCAATAGGGATCTTAACATCAATATGTCTAAAAGTGAACTCACCTCAAACAGTTTCTCCTTCATTCTGCATCTAAGTCTATAACATCACTATCTACTTAGTTCCCTATAGCAGAAACCTAGGAATTACCCTGTTCATTCTCTCACCCCATCCTTGACATTCCTATGAATTCTACCTACCAAATGACCCTCTACGCTCTTCTCTCCATCTCAACTTTCACTGCCTTAGTTTACAAGTTGAATTACTGCGGCATCCTTCTAGTGGGTCTCCTTGATTCCAGTATCTTCCCTCTTTCCTCACCATTCCAGTTTCTACATTATTTCCTGAATGCTCTATCTGTAGAAATAACTCTATAATAAGACAAAACATGAACCTTTCCCACTGAAGGATGATAAACAAAATTCACAAATTGAAATGGAAAGAAAATACAAGATAACCATTTAAAAGAGAACTAAAACAGTGGGATTTATACCTCCGGAATTTAACCACCTTCTCAGGTAATATTTTAGTGCTGATTTATTATTTTTCTCTCACTACCTAACATTAAGATCCTTAAAGAAGAAATGTTGTCTTTTTCAATGTAGCTCATAGAACAGAATATAATGCTCATATAATAAAATAATGAATTTCTGATTTTTCACATGGAAAAATAAATTAAAACCCAAAATGAGTGTATCACCGCATGGCTAGTCTCTTGGGTACATGAATGATGGGTGAGAAGAGAATGAAAAGAGCTAAATTAGAAAGGTAGACCAGGGTGAAATTCTACCATCAGGCCAAGAAGTGTGTCACAGGAAGCCATCAAACACCTTTTAGTTTGAAAGTAGCATGATCATAGGAAAGATGAGGAAGAGATTAGGAACTAGAAAGAGATTAAAGTCAAGGACATTATTTAGGAAGCCACATGGGCATTCCCTAAATAAGACTGGATATCAAAGAATTTTCTGAGGTCATAGCAACAAGATTTGGTGACCAATTTGATATGTTAGTAAAGGAAGGAGGGGTTGATGATTTTGAGGTTTCTCTACTTCATAGGAAAATAGGAGGAGAATCATCTCTTGGGGTAAAGGGTGAGTTATATTACAGACATTTGGATTTTGGATGTCTTTGGGACATGCAGGAAATATAAATTTAGATCAAGAGTTGGCAAACTACAGGCCAAATCCTGCCAGCTGCCTATTTTTGTAAATAAAGTTTTACTGAAACATAGCCACAGTCATTTCTTCAAGTATTGTTTATGTCTGTTTTTGTGCTATAAGTCATTGGGACAGAAATCTTTTGCCTACAAAGCCTTAATAATTACTACCTGGCCCTTTAAAGAAATAGTTTACTGACTTTCGTATTAGAATTCAGGAACGTCTACAACAGGAGCTACAGTCTTCCTCCGGGGCGGGGGGCGCCAGAGGCCACTGAGAGGTTGGGGCTGTTACCTGTTCTAGAACATTCCGTCTCTAGGAGGGGAGGGTCCCTGGTATGAGACAAACCATTATGGTAGGGGGCGGGGTGAGTGGGACGTTTTGTACTTGATTACAAGCACTTTACGTGTTTCTGAGTCTTTTCTTACCACTCCTATTTCTTCCCACCTTTAAGCACTTTCAACAGGATAGTAAGTTCCCTTATGTCTCGAGGTGGGGGGGGAGGGGCCTTCCTTGTGCATTCCGTCCCACCCCTGCTGTCTCTGGAAGTTGGAACAGTCCCAGGGTAAAAGCGTCTGGGACGACGGTTGGCGCGGAGGCTTCCTTTCCTCAGAGACCCCAGAGAGACGAGGATCTTCACTCTCTTTGGCCGTGATAGGTGGACGTGGTCGGCCCGCACCTTTTCTGGCCCTGGCTGGAGAGGTGAGGTGTTCTAGGGTGGAACAAGCCAGTCAGGGGTCTTTACAATGGTCTGAGGGGGGAGGGGAAGGGCAATGGACGGGAGGAGACCAAGGGAGAGGGAGGGGCTATAGAGGGGGGTAGGGGACAACTGATTGATTCATCCCCACAGGGCCAGTTAAGCCGCTTAGGCCCTCAGCTCTCATGGCCTTGAAACCTGATGACCCCTGTGGTGGGTTCCAGCATGGTGAGGTGGTGGCCTTCATCAACGAGAAAATAGCCAGGCACGAAAAAGGCCTTGAGTTCTACCTCGAGAATATATCCCTGTCCTGGGAAGAGGTGGAAGACAAGCTCAGGGCCATCCTGGAGGACAGTGCGGTGCCCAGCGAGGCCAAAGAGGCCTGCGCCTGGAGCGGTCTGGCCCTGGGCGTGCGCTTCACCTGCAGGCAGGGCCAGTTACAGGAGCGCAGGGTGCAGTGGCTGCAGGACTTCACCAAACTGCATAAGTCCACTGCGGAGGACTTGACCTCAGAACTGAAAAAGCTCACAGCTCAGCAGGAGATGGAACGCAAGGAGGCAGCCTTTCGGCTGCGGCAGACACAGGCCAACCTGGCAGAGATGCGGAAGGAAAGGGACCTCCTGAAGTGGAAGCTCCTCCGGGCTGTAAGTTTACCCGGACTTAGTCCCTGCCCCGTCTCCTCTCTCTGCCCTCTGCCCCCCTCCCTGCCCCCAGAACTGGTCTCAACCTTGCCCACTTCTCTCCAGGAGCTATGGTCTCCCCGGGAGCAGGTCGCAGCAGGGCCAGGCCTGGCCACTGCCAGTGGGGCTGGGACAGAAGGAGCAGGTGAGAAGGAACAGGAGATTGGGGCAGCCGCTGCTTCTACTGCCACCGTTGCTGGTGCTATAGGAGGAGGAGGAAGACAGGAGAAGGATGAGGAAAGGGAAGAGGCCACAAAGGAGCTGGGTGGAGGCCTCCTGCAGGTTCTTGGAGCTGTGAAGCAGAATAATTACCCCTCTGGCAGGCAGAGGGAGGGAGCTCTCAGGTCTGTGGAAACAGCCATGTTTTATTTCTCTGAGACCCTGAAGCCCAGGTCCACAGTCTCCCCGGCACCCCTTCCTGTGCAGCTCCCGGCCTCATTCACATACCCCTTCTCATGCCCCTTACTCCCCTTCCCAGAGTCAGCCACAGCATCCCCACCAGCAGCAATGTTCACAGCAGGGGCTCCATCTCAGACGGCTCCCCACTGGGGGCCCTCTAGTGTTACCTTAGGGTCTAATGGGGCTCAGGGTAGAGGGCCTCAATCCCAAAGAGACAGGAGAGACTTCGATGCCCACCAGCAGAGAAGACCTCCAGTATTTCGCAGGCCTGGGGATTGGGACTGCCCTTGGTGTAAGGCCGTGAATTTTTCACGGAGGGAGACTTGCTTCCGCTGCGGGAGGGGAATCTGGCTACAAAACCCTTGAATTCAAAAATGTGAAACACAACAGAAACATATCCCAATGGGAAATCAATTTTCAGAGGGAGGGGGAGAGGTAGGGGAGGGTTTGCGGGGGAATGGGTGGGTGGGGGGATGGGGCAACTGGTTTGTGAGAGAAGTGGGAAGTGGGATGGGAGGTGGGGTGTGAGGTGGCCACTGGGGAGGGTATAGGTTAGGGGGCTGCGGGGAGAGACATAGAGACACGTTTGATGACTCCCTTTGCATTCCAGAGCATTGGCATTCCACACCCCAGGAGTGCTGCAGCTTCTATTTGTCTCTCCCCCCGCCCTGGTATCTGGTGGACCAGGGCAGCTATGTATACAACGAACCACTCCCTCCCCCACCTAGGCTATAGATGATGGGAGCAGGAGTGGGCATTTGACCCATCCTGAGCAAAACAGATTCTCACACTAGACAATCTGAATAGAGAGGCAGATGCCAAAGTCAGGATGGTGTTGGGAAATGAAACAACGGGTCACTTGGAGTTGGGGTCAAGGTCAGAGCCATGAACACTGAGGCCACAGCCGAGGCCTGACCCTGGCTGTGGGGGAGCAGAACCGTGTGCTTTACAGAGGCCAAGTGCTTTTAGAGGATGACATTATGAGGTCCCAGGGAGCACACGGGCACAGAGAAGCAGAGAGTAGTTGATCCTGTGACCCCAGAGATGGAGAGAGTGACGGCCTGGCCATGTTTCCACTTTCTAAAATTGTGCTTTGTGAAAAGCCACTTTACACAGATCCCCTTTTCTTGAAGCTAAGTTGAGCGGGTTCCTGTTCTGGGCAACCAGATTATTTCCAAGACAGAAATTGGCACCAGAAGAACAGTTGAAAACCCCAGACCATCAAAGAAAATGTTGGACCTGGCTGGGGAGGTCCTCAGGGTGTGCCAGGTAGTGGGGATTCCTGGATCCCCAGAGTCTCCAGGAATGAACTAGACAGGAAGCTCTTTCATGTTCTCAGCAACTTATATCACAAGAAACAATCAAAACAGGCCTGGGGCAAACCGGGTTTACACCACAGCAGAGATCTGCCACCTCTAAGGGAATCCCTCAGGGCTGCATACAGAAGATGCCAGCACCAGCTGCAGGCGAGGACTGCTATGGCTCTTCAGCCCCATGACAGGAGAAGCCTCCCCAGTGCCCAGGGAGCAGAACTGGGGACAGTCACATCTGATCAAGGAACTCACGCCACAGCCAAGGAGGTGAGTCAGCAACTGACGGTGCCTAAAGGTGGGCTGGGCTAGACCACAGACCAAAGCATGGTGCCATCCTGAGGGATTCTCTCCCCCAGCCCACCACCAGGACAATAGTAGGAGCGGAGTCTGGCTAGAAAGCCCTCAGTGGATTCAGAAATGTGGAATAGAACATATCCCACTGGGAAATCAATTTCCAGAGGGAGGGGGTAAACTGGGAAAGGGGGAGTGGGGAGGATGGTCTGCATCTCCCCCTCTGATGACGATAAGATGTCTTGAGCGGGGCTAAAGGTGTGGTTTATCCTGCAGGTGGCAGGATGGTGAGGATTCACACCTGGACCAGACTGAGATAACTAGAGGAGCCCTGGACATCGCCTGGAGACTGAGGACCTAGGAACTGAAGCTGACATAGACCTGGGACATCTCTGCAGTGGCTGGATGTGACCTTGGGCTGTCTCCTGTTGGGGCAGGTGTGGAGGTGTGGACAGACATCAGGATGGTTGCCATTGCCCAAAAGCCCCTACTACTCCCACCCCGACCTTCTGTCCTCATTCACTCTCCAGTGCTTTGTCTGAGGGACACACAGGCAAGATCCCTAACCTGCACTTGTCAGAAGTGTTCTTGGGCTCATTTCTACCATTCTAGAGCCAGGTTTCCCAAACCCAGCACTCTTGACACTTGAGGTTGGATAATTGTTGCAGGGGGCTGTCCAGTACACTTTAGGACGTTCAGCAGAACCCTGGCCTCAGAACCCAGTAGAGGCCAGGAGCACATCGCCCCCTAACTGTGACAACCAAAATTATCTCCAGATATTGTCACATGCCCACTGGAGAGCAAAATCGTCCCTGATTGGGAACCATGGAGGCAATGAGGCATGTAGCGGTAGTCAGAAAAGAGGGAAGAGAGTTGCAAGGGGAGTGTGCTCAGCTGTGCCCGGGGCTGCAGGGGGGCCCCTAAGATAGGAGGTGAAAAGTGCCCACTGGGTCTGGTGTTCACTTTCGATCTTTGAGCAGGTCTGGGTACAGGAAGGGCAGAAGGCAAACTGCAAGGACGTGAGGATGTGCACTCAGTGAGGGAGGCTTTCCTTCAAGGACTTCTGGCTGCGGAGGGAAGGAGTGAGGTGGGATACATGGTTGAGAGAGGGTTCTTTTGAATATGGGAGAAACTTCAGCCGTGGGGAAGGAGATAGCTGAAGAAAGCTTGAAAACGCAAGAAATATGTAAAAGAATGAGGTAGATCCTGCAGACTGTACTGGAGGCACGTCCATGGTACTGTTCAATGAAAAAGATGTCCTATGACAGGATCCCTTTTGTTTTTTGTAAAATAAAATACCCCCTATAATTCTCTAAGCGTGTATATGTATGGTATGTAGATATATAGGTTTATGTTTGCTTTATATTACGGATCTAAAGTTGAGTAAGATAGAAAAGGTGAGGAAAACCTTTTTTTCCTTCAGAAAAATGAAGTAGGGTAGGAGCAGTAAGATAGAGGGCTTTTGCTTCTTTATATACTTCTGTGTTGTGAAAGCAAAATAATTAAATGTTCACAAATATACAAAAAGGAAAAGGAAGTTAATTTACTGACTTGGCTAGGTTTGGAAAGGCCACCTCTTCCTCTATGACAAAGGAGGGGAGAGCAGAGACTGATCTGTGTTACAAGGGGGTGGGAAGACAAGAGGGCTCCTGCCTGTTTGTCCCTTAGACAAAGCACCTGAGAGTGAATGAGGACAGCAGGTCTGGGTAGGGCTGTGGGCTTTTGGGCAATGGCAGATTTAGGAATAACTGGGGGTGGAGAGTCAGGGAGGGGAAGGAAAGGCTCATCAAGCTGCACAGAGGACTCCATTGTCCATTGGGATAGGGTTCAACTGAAAGAAAGCCAAAGGGTAAAGCAGTGGGAGCCTAGGAGGGGGCACTGGAAAGGAAGGGAGTGGTTCCAGGAGGGGTACCAAACACAGATCTCTGTGTTACAACTTGTTTTCATAATATTCTCTTCAGTAAAAGATTCAGTCTGTTTGTTTGGTTTGGGGTTTTATGTTTGGTAGGACTAAGGAGAGATATTGACATTTTCATGAATGCATGTGGTATACCCATTTTAAAAGTTTTTCTCTGTAAGTCCAGAGGAAAGGATTTAATAAACTAAAATTAATTCCACTTTGGTCACTAAATATCCTCAACAAATCCAACTGAGGTGATCTGACTTGGCCTTTGAGCCCTTGAGCTAGCATGCTTAGTGAGATGGGCAGCTAAAGAGATTTTGTTGTTGTTAGTGCCCTCAAATTGAGTCAGAATCCCAACTCCAGGCTCCAGGACCCTGTGGACAGCAGAGCTGAGCCCTGTCCACTCTTTTTGCACCATCCTCTCACCTTCCAGCACTCTATCAGACAACGCTCTGCTGCTATTCATAGGGTTTCCATGGCCAATATTTTCAGAACTGGGTGGCCAGGTCTCTCATCCTAGTCTACCTTAGCCTGGAAGCTCCACCGAATCCTGTCCACCATGAGCGACCCTGCTGGTATTTGAAATACCAGTGGCATTGCTTTCAGCATCACAACAACAGGCAGCCTCCACAGTATGACAACAGACAGACAACAGATGGTGGTGTGGTTCCCTGACCAGGAAATGAACCCGGGTTGTGGTGGTGAGAGCACTGAATCTTAACCACTAGACCACCAGGTCTGGCTGAACAAGACAGCTTTAAAAACAATGTCGTTTGAAAGAAGATCCAGCTTTAATGGGCAAGGGAAGGAGACGGAAATTTCACAGGGGCCAATGTCTTAGTCAAAACTGGTGATTTTTTTTTACCTCTAGAGAAACGATAGTGATCCTCTCTGGGCTTGCTATTTGAGATAATGGCAAGCAAAGTAGTTAAAGGGAATGACCTATCCACATGCTGGGAAATCAAACTTGGCTCCACCTGTTTCTAAAATAATGGAAAGTAAAAATAGGCCATATTTTATTTAGAAACAACAATGCTTTTTCATCCTTGCTTTCTGTCACGTGGGATTAAAGTGAAAAGTTTGCCAGAGTGTTTGTACAAAGACATTACCTAATAGGAAACTTCCCTAAATGTCTTAAAAATAAGAATTTTCTGCGACTTTGCACACTGCTGTAAAATACTGATTTTCCCAGCATCATTCTTTGCACTGTCATCTCATAATAATTGTCTTCCTGCTATCTATTTCTGTTTCTATTGGTAAAACTTATTAGAAAACGAAAAGGTTCATGTGGCCAAATTAAAAACCTCCAGATGCTAGTGACCAGAGGGTTCCAGCCAGTAAGCTGCAACCAACATGTATGGAAAGTCTGCTCTATGTGTGTGTAAAGTGTGCTAGGGGGTCATCCAGGGGTATGGTTTAGTTCCAGTTAAAAAAGAGGGGACAAAAGGAGAGAGCAAAAGAGATGAATGCACATACGAAACATGGCCAAACCACTTTTACTTATGGGGAGTCAGAGGAAGGTATTGGAAGGGAGCAAGGTTATGGTGCTGAAAAATAAAAAATGTATGTGGCATCTCTCTAACCAGGTAAGTGTATATTGCCTTAGTATTAAATAACATGATCTGGTCTGGAAATGTGTGTGTGTAGATTAGTGTTAACCCAGGTCTTGTTTTAACGAGATCAAGGCCTTGGGGTGGAACTACACGTCACCCTCCTACTCAGCTTTTCTCTTTCATAGTCATAGATACAAAGTGTACCCGCCAAACCTTAACCAGCTATCATGCCAAGGTGGATCCCTCTTCAGTGGTGAGAGAGTAGGGATGGCTCTGTGTGAATTCATCGCTACCGCTGAGAAAAAACGTTGGAGTGCATGTTCTGACTGACAGTGCTGAGCTCAGCAGCATTTCCTTTCATTAATTAGGGTAGAGTCATAGGAGGGAATTTACCCTTTTTAAACATACATTTTCTCTATGGAAATATCATCTGCTAAAAATGTGCCTTGTTATCTGACTGCAAGTTAAGATGCTCATTAGTTGTATCTTGTAGCTTCTTTTCTAAGAATTGGACAATGTCTTAAATATATCTGAAACCTCCATAAAACAAGGGTTATTTATTGTTAGGTTCATATTCAGAAAAAAGGCCTTGATGAACCCAAGTTCCAGCCAAACCGACCATCCTGTTTTTCCCTGTGTACAACCCATGTTTTACTGCCTTCCTGCCCTTGGACATTGTTCCATCTGCCTGGGAAGGCCTCTACTATCGCCACCTGCTTAGCTCCTCAAGCACCATCTCAAACATCACTGATTCTGTAAGCTGAAAGCTATTTTCCTTCCTCTCTATTGCTACTTTATCTCTATTTTTCTTATAGCATTTTCACTTTCTCTCATGTGTGATAGGATAAAAGTCATTCATTTAGTGTTGGCAGCTGTTCCCTTCTCCCCACCCCCTAAAAATAATCCTCTTTTTGGCTGTATGGGTCTCGCCAAATCCAGCAACTTGTATGCAGATTCTTGGTATGTCAGATCAGTTCCTGGTCTTTTATTGTGCAGAATAGGTGCAATGGGCAGAAAGAGCTGAAAAATTATAAGGAGCAATGCTAGTTTAAATTACATTGCAAAGGGGAGCAAGAGCTTCTTGTAAGGAAAAAACAAGCAAGAGAGGATTGAAAAAGAGGAAAAATTTGCAGAGGATGCATTCCAGAGTGAGTTATTTAGTTAGGAATGAGAATGAGGAGTGATAAGAGAGGTTTCTGGGCAGCTGCAGTGTCTAAGAGATAGCGTGAAAGTAATGTGAAAAGATAATTTTTATTTCATTTGATTTTTTTTGATGAGGAAGATTGGCCCTGAGCTAACATCTGTTGCCAATTTTCCTCTATTTTATGTGGGATGCCACCACAGCATGGCTTGATGAGTGGTACTAAGTCTGTGCCCAGGATCTGAACCTGCTAACCCTGGGCCACCGAAGCAGAGCATGCAAACTTAACTACTATGCCACTGGGCTGGCCTCCGAAAAGATAATTTTAAATGTTGCTGGGGGTTACAAATTGGCGCCCCCCCCTTGATGTTTTTGAAAGGCCCACAGTAAAGACTTAAATATTCAAACTTTTAAAATTATGTTTAGTTACTGGACTGTTTCCTAGGGTACAATTCTATGCTGAACCAGACGAGATCCTGTCTTTTACTTGAGTATACTTGTGTGACTGTAATTTGTATACATGTCCCAAATCATCTTTTAATCTGTTAGAAAGCAGGAGCCCTGTCATTCACTTTGGCCTTTTTGGTACCTTCACAGAATAGGTGCTCAATAAATATTTGTTTGGTGACTAATAGATACCTGACACTTGAAATGATATTGGCTGAAAAAATATCCCTTTTATTAAAAAGAAACAAAAACAAAAACAAAAAAACTAGTTAGGAAGGAACGCACCCTCATTTTTCTGACACTATGAAATATTTCACCTTTAGGGTGAAGGAAGGAAGCAGTTTCATACAATGAGTTCTTGAAAAACATAATCATACATTTATGACACCTGATCATATTCATTCTAGCACTTTGTCATATACTGATGTATATACTTCTCTGATTGATTCATCATCAATCTTATATCGTAGACGTTTGAGAGTCAGAGTAAACAGACAAAAAGAGTCAGTTAAGGATATACTTCCCGCAAGGTTTCTCCATCTCTTTTCTTTGGTAAAAAACAACTTTTAAGTACTTGTGCAGAATATTTGGCAATTGACAAATGATCACAAAGTGTTTCAAACTTTGAAAGACAAGTAGTCTAGTTTTATCTCTGGAAATTCCTGCTTTAACTTGACCCTCACTTATGAACTTAGAATCTCTATTGCCCTGTCCTCTGTTGCCCATTTTCAATCAGTAGAATTCCATCCTCATCACCAGACAATATTGTACACTGTGGAAACTGAAAACAGAATCACAGAACTTTATACGGGCAGGAATGAACCATATCTCCTTTGTTGTGATATACAGATACCTATGAAGAACAGTAAAAATAGGGAATAAAAGAAGAGACAGTAGAGAAAGATTATGTGTGTGAACTGGATAGACCTGAGTCCAAGTCTCAGGTCCACCATTTACTAGCCACGTTTCACTGAGCGAGTTCTTTAACCTCTCTGAGTATCAGTTTTATCATCTTCAATAATATGACCTACCTCATAGGGTTATTGAGGATGATCACAGTGTCAGCCATATAACAAGGGCTAAAAAATCATAGCTAGTAATAATAGTGGTAGTGTTAGTAAAAGTAGAAATAAGAGATAATGCGTTGAGTGCTTACTCTATGTCAGCATTGGTGCTAAGTGCTGGTCAGCATTCCCTGAGGTAGACACTATTATCTTTGCTCCTCTCTAAGTCTTCTCTCTCTCAGTTAATAGCACCATGATTCACACTGTTGCTTAAGTCAAAAACAGGAGTCATCCTTTATTCAACTCTTTCTCCCATTTCTCACATCCAGTGCATCAGTATGTCCTGTCAGCTCATCCTTCAATACATATCTAGAATCCATTCACTCCTCCCCATCTCCATAACTACCACCTGAATCCAAGCTTACCATCACGTATCTCCTCAACTAAAATAATTGCTTTCCAACTTGGTCTTCTTGCTTGTCTCCCTACAATCCATTCTCATCAGGGCAGCCAGTGATCTTTTCACAGGGAAATCTGATCATGTCACTCCTCAGCTTAAAATACAACGCTCTACTTTTGCCTCTGATTGCTAATAAGAATAAGCTTCTTATCCTGGCCCACAATATGCAACAGGATCTGGCCTCTGATTGCCTCTCCAGCTTCATTCAGTGCCATTTTCCCTCAGCTCACTGTATTTTATCCAGACTGTCCTTCTTTAGCTTACTTGAATATAACAAGCCTGCTCTTGTTTTCATGACCTTTGCACTTGCTGTTCACTCTGACTGGAACACTGTTCCCATAGATCGTGACAAGGCTTGTTCCTTCCTGTCATGCCGGTCTCAGCTTATAAGTCCCTTTCTCTTGGGGGCCCTTCTTTACCAGCCAACCAAAAATGGCCTCCCAGTCACTCCTGTAATATGACCCTTTTTTATTCTCACCATAAGCATTATCCAATGTAGTCTTGTGAATGTATTTGTTATTTGTATGTTTACCCCATTTTAGAAGATTAAGTTTCAGGAGAGTGGGAATTTTAATCTGTCTTGTTCAATGCTATATACCAAACACCTAAAGCCAGCATTCAAAATATCTTAAGTTGAATAAACAAATGAACCTTCATTTTCTAGGTGAGGAAAGCAAGACACATATCACACAGCTATAATATACCATCACTCCCTAGGTTAACGTTGGAGTCAGAATCTAGTAATTCAGAGTTTGGAAATGGTCGTCCACTAGTTGAATCCAAGAAGGGACTTTTATGGGAGGGGAGCCCAGACAACTAAAAATTGGGGAAATTTCACATAAATATTCGGATTTCAATTTTTTCTTTAAAAATCAGGATATCTGGCAATATTGGGGCTATATTTCCATATGGTAACAATGATTTGGTCTGTCATGTGGCTGCCTGACCTTAACTGAGACATAGCTCATTCATTCATGCAATAATTATTTATTGAGCATCTACTATGTGCCATACACTGTTCTAGGCTCTTAAGATATATCAGTAAACAAACAAACCAAAAAACCCCAAAGATCCCTGTCCTTAAGGAACTTACATTTTAGCATGAGGAGATGGAAAATAAACAATAAATATGATAAATCAGTAAAGTGTATATATCACAAAAGGTGATAATTACTATAGATAAAGGAAAATTAAGAGTGAGGTAAGAAGTATCAGGAGTACAGAGGATGGGGACTGAGTGGAAGACAATCTTAAAATTATAAATAAGATAGTTAAGGAAGACCCACTGATAAGGTTAGAATAGAGGAAATTGTGCACTTGAAGGAAATGAGGGAATTAGTCATATGGATATAGGAGAGGAAAGCATTCCAGACAGAAGGAACAGCCAGTGCAAAGACCCTAAGGCTGGAGTATACCTGTCATGTTTGAGAAACAGCAAGCAGGTCAGAGCGGCTAGAACAGAGTGAGCAACGGAGAGAAGAATGGGAAAATAGTAAGTTAGAGAGGTACCAGAGTCTAGATCACATCAGGCCTTTTGATCCCTAGTAAGGACTTAGCTTTTATTCCAAATGAAATGGGAAGCCATTGGAAGGTC
This sequence comes from Equus quagga, assembly GCF_021613505.1. NCBI lineage: Eukaryota > Metazoa > Chordata > Mammalia > Perissodactyla > Equidae > Equus > Equus quagga. The sequence goes on from NC_060276.1 coordinate 39,444,297, forward strand.
CTGAGCAGAACAGAGACATATATGACTTATGTTTTTAAAAAATCACTCAGACTACCATATTCAGTTTAGATTGAGGGGAGACGTGGTAAAGCAGAGAAATCAATTAGGAGTTTATTGCAACAATAGAGATAAGAGATGATGTCCCGGACCAGGGTGGTAGCAGTGGTATGGAAGCCACAGCCCGTGCAATCCCCAAAATTTGAGAGAGTTAAGACCCTGTGGGATAACCCCGTGATCAGTGGGAGATGGGAGCTGAGAGATAAATTCTTGCCCATTTCTCATCCTGAATCAACCATCTTGAAATATCGTCCCTCCTCCCTTGCCTCACTTCCCTTTTCCTTCACTCTTATTTCCCTAGGATTACACTCTCCAATACACATTAGCTTTTACTACAAGGTTTGTTTTCTAGGAACTCATGGTAAGGCAAGAGGAAGATCAAGAGTTCAGTTTTGGGCATACAGGTTTTGACACCAAGTGGAGATGCTAAAAAGTCTGTTGGATAAAAGAATGCATTTTGGGAGAGAGATCCGGGCTTGGAAGGTATACATTTTGGAGTTATCAGTGTACAGATGGCATATAAAACTATAAGACTATATAAACAGATTACGGAACGAGTGACTGTGAATAGAGATGAAAAAAAAATAAGGACCAAGCCACAGGGCCCTCTAACATTAAGAGGTCATGTCTTCCTCTAGGAGAGTGTGATTCTTTGGAAGTTAAGTAAAGAACACATATCAAAAAGATGGAGGAGATCAACTGCGCCAAATGCACAGATCAAGTAAAAGGAGGAGTGACAATTGACCTGACCACTGGATTTAGCATTGTTGAGGTCATTGGAAACTTTGATAAGAGCAATTTTGATGGAGTAGTGAAAGTAAAATTCTGATTGGAATTTGTTTAATAAAGAATTAGTGGAGATGAGCTCAAGACTGTGAGTGCAGACAATAGTTTCTTTGACATAGTTTTGCTGCAAACAGGAGCAAGGAAATAGGGGGAGTGGCTGGCAGGGGAAGTAGAGTCAAGAGGACTTTTTTAGATGGCGTAAATATTGACCTATGTGTATACTGATGGAAAGGATCCGGTAGAAATAGAAAATTCCATGATACAGGAAAGAGATGAGAAAATTGCTCAGGTGATATCCTTGAGTAGGCAAATAGGGATGGGACCTAGTGCACAAGTGATTGGCCTTACATAGGAACAGCAAGGCCAGTCCATCAATGGTAACAGACTTGAAGGCAGAGTAGGTAGGTACAAATGCCAATAGGCAGGTAGATGTAGTGGAATTTCTCTCCTAATTGTTTCAATTTTTTTCAGTGAAATGGGAAGCAAGAGGAGGAGATATTAGAGGCTTGAGGAGAGCAGACAATGTGAAATAGTCATCTAGGCGGACAGGAGACTGAATGGACCAAGAATATACACTAAGACTACTTGGCATCATTAAGGGTCCATTGGAGGTTCATGATGATGAATTTAAAATGAGACCAGTCAATTATATATTGTCCTTCAGTCAAGTTCAGCTGCAAGGATACTAGTATAATCATAGATGTAGAGTTAGGTTTAAACAGTGTTATTGTTTTCACAAGTGAGTAAGATGAAGGGAGAAAGGGTTAAAGGGAATCGAGAGTTTATATATGGGAGTGATTACAATGATTGATCATGGAATTTAAACTGTGCTAGGTGAGAAGAGAGAAAGGAACCCTGAAAAAATTGTGGGATCAATGAGCTGGGTTGGGTCAATTAATTATTGGAATTGGTACATAGAAAGAGTGAGCTAGAGGTGGTGGCAAGAACAGAATACATGAAAATGAGATTATGGTAAGGATTGCTACAGCTACCAACACTCCAGAATGCTTCAGATCGCCTGCCAGAATCATTACATTCCTTCTTGGACCCTGAAAAGATTTTGAATTTGCCACTCCTGCAACAGGTTAAAACCTTGATATGAGCAAAATAACCATAAAACAGAAAGGCATTGAATTTGTGTAATGATACAAGGGATGAACTAAATATAGATAGATAGATAGATAGATAGATAGATAGATAGACAGATAGATGAATAACTGTTAAATAGCTCATCAATAATTATTTGAAATCAATTCCTATTTTATGATGATCAGTTATAACCCCTTAATTAATACAGAGCTGGTAATCTTGCTGACTAAACTGTAAACATAGGCTTCCTGCCAATAAACAAACTGAATGGAGTTGAAATTCCATAGGTATTGTACAATAGAATGGTTACATTTCTAAGTATTACATAGCTAATGTACAACAGTATGGTTATATTTCTAAACATTGCAGCACATCTAATTCACTGAAATGAAAATAAATTACAATTGACACTACTTTGCTATTTGTTACCAATAATTTTGTCAACAAGTAAATTACCAAATTTTGGAGGTCAAAAAAACAGTATTTTCAGCTTGTATATGTGTTCCTTTATGCACAATTGCTACAAAAAATAAGTAAATCAGGGAGTCCCGTTTATAGCCAAAAATAGCTAGAAAAAAAATAACTAATTGCATCACACTTTAGCCTATACAGGCCAGAGAAGTCATTGCCACTGTCTCAAGACCCTGCTGTACAATCTTGATCTTTTCTGAGGTCAATTAATTGTATAAGATCCAGGTTCTCATTTTTCCTACAAAAAAAACTATCTACTTTCCTAGACATTGCTAGCCAGGCAACCAACTCGTTGACAATTAACTTTTCAAGGATCAATACTTAAGTCAAAATTGAACTATGAGAAATGTTCACTGTTCTTGCAAATCTCTTAGTAACCATGGTGGGGAGTAGGGCAGCAGGGTGGAAGGTGATAAAAGCTATTTTTTAGTGTCTTAGGTAGACTCTTCTTTTTAAATGCACAGGTTTTCTTGCAATACAGCATAAAGTAAATCCCCTGGTACATGTTCAATGAACGTTTGTTGACTGAAATAGAAAACTTGTTTAATATATGGCACACAGGCACTTTTAGGTCATGATCATTTAAGGGTCATTAAAATCAGGCAAAATTACTGTAACTTACATTTCTTTTTCTTTTTTATCTTGGAACATTTCAAACATACTCAAAAACAAAAAGAATATAATGAACCCTCATGTACTCATTGTACAGATTTAATAATTAGCAACATGCGACATTTCTTGTTTCAAATATCTCCACCCTCCCTCAACTCTTCTGGTGATGTTTTGTTAGTGTATTAATAAGGCAAATGTGAGGAACAGCAAGGCAAATGTCCTACCTCAGAGCTGGATAAATGCAATAAGGAACCATTTAGAAACAGTTTGTGAAGCATTCAGACTTTAAGAACCTCATTTATTGCAATGATTATTAAAGAACAAAATAGTTGGATTGTGTTCCCATTTAAAAAGGGTGTTCCTTGTTCTGTTTACTTCATTGGAGAGGTAAATGGGCATGATAGTTTTGAACCTGTAACTGGTTCTCTGCACCTGGCCATTGTTAGCCCCAAATACACAGGTTTCTACAGATGTTCAATGATATTTAATCATTCTTTTCAATATCTGTAAATTCACTTCAGGATTATATGAATACATCTATCTTTATCCACAGCTTAAGTCACCCCTTGATCCAAGTTATTGAGAAAGTGATATGTGGGGTTTTGTCAAATAAGATTACTCTCATCATTTTTATCCTACTAAGGTGCCTCCACTGAAAACATTTGGGTGGGAAAGGGGGCAACAGTAATTCTTAGACTGGCACTGCCTCGCAAAATATGACTCACTTCTCCACTATTCCTCTATTACTAACCCACTGACATGCTGAGAAATTCAACTAATTGCTCTTGAGACTGGCCAAAGAAAAACATAAAAATGAGTAATTGGCTACCGAAAGGTCACAAACAGTAAACTTTTCTTGCTATGATTCAAATAGGTGGAGAATATTACTAAATATTTCATATCCGCGTTTTTAAACACACTGAAATCAATAGAGTAATTTTAATGAGGTCAATAAAGCATTAAAAAATAATCCATAATTACCTTAAAACGGTATCAGATTGAGGATTTAGGTGAAAATAGACATTGCCAATTTCAGTCTTTTTCACTATAAATATCACCCTTTGGCAATGGCATAAAATCACCTATACGGACTGAATTTCTCACTTGCCACATATTTGGAGCTAGTGGCCGCTACTAGATCTGAAATATGTTTATTATTCATAGTCAAATGCTAGCTACTTCATTTATGTCATCCTGGAAGAGATTTCTATATGTCTGAGTTGACAAAAGACTCTTGCTTCCTTTAGAACAGTGGTTCCCAAACTTTCCTTACCAAGGCACACATGAGGGATAATACTGACAATTTTACCCACCTCTATCAGTCCCAATCACTCCCTAAGACCTGCTGCATGAATAAAAGAGGTCACCAGTTATGCCAGAATCTGAGTCTCTGCACAGCAGAATACCATCCCTTTCGCTTCTACTGATCTAGGTGTGAGTTGAGAACCACTGACTTAGATGATATCTACAATAAATACAAATAAGGTCAATCTGACAGGTACTTGAAAGAAAGGGCCACCTATAGGAAAAGATTTCAGGGCCATTGGGAAATCCCACTTGTACGTGAAATAAACAAAGCTTTGTTTAAATGCAAATAGGCTGTCAGCTGAGAGAGGCTAGAAGCAATAACAACCCAGTAGTGTGCCTAGCACCCAAATCTTGGTTTCTAATACCATTCTCCATGAAAGGGAATCAAGGCTCTTTGGGAAAATGGCTGATTCTAGGACTGGGGGCAAGAAATATACAAGATAATCCTGGAACATCTTATAGTGCTGGAATATAAGGAAATACAAAAAAAAAAAAAATCCCCCAATAATGAGGTTATGTCAAAGGGACAGATGTATCAACTGAAAGAGCTTCCAATGGACAAAGGTGGAAGAATTTGAGCCAGAAAACAAATATCCAAGCCAGAACATAAATATCCAAGTCCATATTGATATAAATAAATGGGAGAGAAGAGGCAAATATCCTATGCAGAAGAATTCCAAATAATTTTATGTAGATACTCCGCCCTTAATGAGGTGGAGCATAACTCCCCACTCCTTAAATATGGGCTATGAATAGCTACTTTCTTCCAAAGAGGATAGTGTGAAAAGCGAGGAAAAAAAAGAGTAAGTTTACAGTGGAGGAAGACACACACTACCTCGAGCCAGGTGATCAAGGTCAATATCAAGAGTCATAGGGCATGTGATGTGATGAGAATAGTATTTTACCTCTGTGATCTTCCTCCGAAAAATACATTACCCCAATATAACCATGAAAAAATTATCAGATAAGTCCCAATTGAGGGACATTCTTCAAAATATCTGAAAAGCACTATTCAAACTGTCAAGGTCTTCAGAAACAAGGAAAGTCTGAGAAACCACCACAGCCAAAAGGAGACTAAGGAGATATGACAACTACATGCAGTGTGGTATCCCAGATGGACTCCTGGAACAGAAAAGGGGCATTAAAGAAGATCTGAGGAAACATGAATAAAGTATGGACTTCAGTTAATAATAATGTACCATTATTGGTTCATTAATTGTAACAGGTGTACCATAGTCATGTAAGATGTTAATAATAAGAGAAAATGGGTGTAGGGCATACAGGAACTTTCTGTACCATCTTCGCAATAATTCTGTAAATCTAAAACTGTTCTAAAATTTAAAAGTTTATTTACAAGAAAATAGAGGGCTTTTATTACAGCACTTTTTGTAGGGACAAAAAAACTGGAAACAAAGTATACGCACTTTAATAGGGAAATGACTGACTAAAATGTGGTATCATAGACTCTCAAGCAACACAAGAGTATTATAAACTTAAAAGGATGAGTGAGCTCTTTATCAATTGACTTTGAAAATATTTCCACTATGTATTTTTACTAAGAAAAGAAAATGCAGAGAAACACATAACTCCCTTTTTATTTCGTAAAACAATGAGGAGAAAATTCCCATGTACATATGTTTGTATAATGAAAAGAGTAAGGAGAAGGTATGCAAGGATTATCAACATTAACATACCCAATTATTAACATTGCTCAGAGTAGGGGAATGGGGCTAGAGGAGGAGAGGTAGCAGGACTCGGGACAAAAGCAGGGCAGGGGAAGTAAGCAATAATTAATTCAATAATTCATTACAAGGATAGCACATGTATATAGTGAGCTGATGCCTTGGAAATAAAATTTTAAATTTACAAATGCAAAAAGCAAACATAAAAAGCAAATGGAGTAGGGGGAGGAAAAGAGATCTATTTTAGATTGGCAGGATTTAATGAGCATGGGGATGGAGAGGGGGTAGGCAGGGAAAGAGCAGCAGCACGCTAAAGAATACAGCGTCAGTCACTGAAGCTGAATTACACTCACTCTTCAATTTTGCCAAGAGCTGCCCAAGTAGGTGAAAATATTGACTATCAGGAAGAGTGTGATCAGAATGATTGCTATTTCTGCCAGTATCCTGGGGTTTTTGCCCACCACAAAGAGACTAAACTCACCATTTGCTTCCCCAAAACTCCCCCCCACACACATATAACAGTGATCCGAGAAGGTTATTTATACATCACCTCTTCTCCTGGCCTTTTGAACAATAAGGCCTCACCAGGGGCTTCCATGTGTTTTTGACAAAGAGGTGACATAACTTTGGCACCAGACAAAGTCCACAGGAGACAAAAATAGGTAGGGTCTGCGTTTCCAAGAAGGTAAAGTCAAATAATAGAATGCAGGTCCCGGTGAGCAAGGTCAGAGGGTCCCAAAATGGCAGAGTTGAAAAGTGCTTTAAAGGTCATCTCAGCTATTTACTTCAATACCTAATGCAGTCTTTATCTGAAATTCTAGATCCTAGCACTGGGGTGGCGTGGGAAATAAGGACATATAGTGAAATCCCTGTGGATAAAGCAGACGCTTTTCACTGTAAAATTCTTGCAAACAGGAATTGTATCTGTGAATTCTTCCCAGTATAGTACCTAGGAACTCAGGATGACCATGTGTTTACAGTGCTCCATGTTGAATATTTGCAGACGGTGGACTCAAACTCACAATGCAAATTCTATGGAGAATTTCACCAGTAGCTCATTTGCTAAGAGATCTCCCAGCAGCATTTGAAGCTATTTTCCGTCAACAAGAAAGGAGAGACCTTGGCCTCAATGATACTTCAGGTCATTTTCATGGTCAGATAACAAGATCCTTGAGCCAACGCAAAAACAACTGTTAATATAAGACCCTGGGGCAAGGACGGAGTTGCAGAAAAAGTAAATCATAAAATTTTCTAATTTAAATGAGCACATACAGAAAATGGGAGTCCCATTTTATGAAAATTTGATAAGAATTTGCTATGTAGTTCCAATAAATAATTAGAATTGAATTTACTGGAGCTCCACATGCACTGCAACTTTTCAAGGACACATCCACTGTACAACATGAGGCACACCTGCACACACTCCAGTCCCAATCAAAAGACTACCAACTGTGGTATTGAGCAATATTTTCACACAGCACTTACCTTAAAACACAAGTGTAGAATCCGCTGTCTTGTGCCTCAGCTGAGTGAAACCATATTGAATCTTCCTCTTTGCTCATCCTGACTTCGGAAAAGATGATGGGCTCTTCCAAATCACCTTTGTTTTTGTACCACATAAGCCTGAGTCCAGTGCTCTGAGCCATGCTATAGTTGGTGCGAATATAACTGTAGAAAAGGGCACATTTCACTCGGACTGGTTCACCTGCCAAAGCCATGTACGTCTTGAGATCCACTGACCAGTCAATGCAGCCATCCACTGAAAGAAAACCAGATTGGGCATGAGATGCAGTGAGCATTGTTGCTAATAATGGTAAAAGCAGCAATCACTCCCCACACGTACTGAGGACTTACTACGAGCCAGGCACTGCATGAAGCGCTTTACAGAAATTACCTCATTCAATCTTCACAGCGATCCTATGAGATAGACCAGTATGCCCCTTAGACCTAGGCAGGCAGGATCCCTGTTCTCGCCCTGTGCCTTTGGGGTATTTCCAATCCTCTACAGTAATCTGCTTGAGGTTGACTTAATCCTCTAAGATTCTCCAGCATGTGTGCCTATGTGGTTGTCCTGGGACCCCACGACCAGGTCTCAATTCCAGCAGAGCAGCCTGGCAAGTAGATCACCCCTGCTAGCCATGTGGTATTTGCTTCACAGGATTTTGGAAGATTGGACTGCTGGAATGACACTGACATGCTGATTTGAGGTGACTCAAGTGGTTTATATAGACAGGGGCCCCACAAAACAAATACTTCCACAGGACTCCTGTACAGCCTAGGAGCAGCCCTGAGATTGACACTATTATTCTATTTTGCAGACAAGAAAACTGAGACTCAGAGAAGTTCAGTGACTTTGCCCAAGGTCACACAGCTAATAAGTGGTGGAAAACCAGTCTCTGATTCCAAAGACTGTTCTTATCCCCTACCCTATACTGCTTCTGCCTATAATTGGGGCAGGAAGCATTGTGTTAGGTATGCGCCTTTGAGAAAGTAAATGCCTGAGTTGGAAGCAGTGGGCACCTACAGTGATTATTTGCCATTATCTACATGCCAGTTTCCATGGTATGACCTATTAATAGCAGATATTTAATCACAGTTCGATTTCTTTTTATGCCCTTAGGCTCCTTTGCTGCTCAGCTGGTGTGTGCTCGTGGGAATATATTATATGAATGTCAGGTTTAATCAAATAATATTAGGTGGGTAAATCTACCATTAAAGAAAGACATATACAGTAAATTCCCTCTTTTCTGGAAGGGCTGGAAATGAGACACTGTGGCTAATTTAATATGCTAGTCAATACAATTAGCCTAGATAGTCTACCTCCAATTGCTAATTTTCAAAGAATTCCATCAAATTATGCTACATCCCTTTATATTACTTGATTACCCTTTATAAAATAATCCTTTCATAAACTGTATAAACACTGCCATTTTAAAATTATATCTTTCACTTATAATTTTGTAAACTCATCTGCTTCCTTTTTTAGATGTTGAAAACTCTGTAACCCCGTGTGTTTATCTTTTAACCTCAGTTGACAGGAAGCTCAGAGTTAAATGCAGTGCTCAAGCATAGTAACTACCTTACCTCAGGATTTTGCTTTCTCTATACAAGGGTTTCTTGACCTGGGGTTCAAGGACACCTGGGGGGAGGGTGCCTGGATAGACTTCAAGGTTGTTGGCAAAACCTTGTGTCATTTTGGATAGTTATGCTTTTCTGGGGAGACATTCCACAGCTCTTTATCAGATCTTCAAAGGGGTCTATGGGCCAACAGAGATCAGAACTCTGTAGTTTTTGATCTCTCTTTGTGACTTCATTTTTCACTGCCCTGCTGCATATGAGTTTTTGTTATAGGCTTCCTCAAATTCTCTTATAGTATGTGAGTATTCATTAGAAATAAATCAATATTAAATAAATATCTCATTCTAAATTTACACTGAAGGGCATTTGAACTTTCTTTGAGGATTCAGAGGGGACGAGATTCATCGCTCTGGATTTTGATGACAGCTGTGAACTGCTGAAGCCAAGAAGGTACAACTGGATGGAACTAAATATGTACTGATCACTAGCTATCTTTTGGGGGGATTTTTTATTCACTCCCTGGTATCGGCTGTTTATCTGTCATTTGTCACTCTCATAACTGTCAAGAACAGAGAGGGAAAAATCTGCATTAGTTGAACTTTCTGGGTCATAGTAAATTACTGATGATATATCTCTGGATTAAATACAATTTTAATATTTATTTTTTACCATCTTTAAATGAATTTTATATTATTCCTTTATATGGATTATCTGTGATACTGTTCCCTTGCATCAACACAACTGAGAAGTAACAATATAAATGTTTTTTAGAAAATATATATTTTCTTATAGCTTTATTTTGAAAGTTGATTAATACAAACAAAGAAAACATGGAGATAAATTAAAAAGCAAACTCTTTAATATTCTAATTTTTGTTTTCCCCAACTCTAAGATGCACAGTAAGTGTTTTTTAATTAACAAATTTGTCTCGGCAAAGTAGCTTTAAACATCTGTAGTTACCTATTTGATAGAAAAAAAACTTTTGGGATTTTTTTCCACCTGCTCTCTAAATCCCTTTAGTTAGCTCCTCTAAACGATCTGTTGCATAATCTACACCTTGACAGTGTTAACACGCTGGTTTGGCCCATTAGTGACAGGACATGGTTGGTATTGAAGATAATCAAAATATCTGCTTCTGAGACACAACAATCACGCTCAAAGGCAGTTGAAGGCATTTAACTACCATTACAACTAGCTTTGTCACACAGACCTTGAGAGTATACTGAGAATTCATTTTCTTTTAAGTACTACCTGTGCAAAATGTATTTGATTTAATAGATTTATGGTTCTTTTTCTTCTTTTTCCTTGCTTTAGGCAGCAGAGAGGGAGTACTTAGTTATAAGATAGTCAAGAGGCAGAGAACAGATATGCAATAATGGGAACAACAATTTCCAAATATTATCCCCTTTATTCTTTTCCTGCAGTATTCACAATACAAGGTTCCAATATAAGTTATATCAAAAGACTTGAGGGAATTTTCCCAAAAAGTAGATAAAGGGCATGATACCAGAGAACCCTGAAGGCCCACTTGCCACCAAATATCTTCCCATACTGAACTTCCATCAGTGGAAATCCATTCCCAAGAGTTAAGGCATTGTAGCCTTTTATCTAGAGAGTATTGGACCACTACTCGATTCCAACAACGTGGTATGGTTTATTTTTACTGGATTGCTATTCTTAGGAAAACAAATGGACACTGAGGCAAGAGGGGATGGAATAGGATATAGTAAATTTATTTTTTGATTTTGGACTAGTGAAGTAACTAGGAGGGACATCGTGAGGTGAGAGGCCTGGAAAGTCAGGTGGTGGGAAAGCCCTAAGGGATTGCAACCTTGAGGTTAGGAGAAAAGGACCAAAAGGTGTGAGAGGGTCACAAAAAGGCAGGAAGAGGACAAAGGTCACATACAACTCAGTTAGCCAAGTGTCAATCCAGGAATCAAAGAGGGTGCCAGCAGAAGTCACCAGTGCAAGTCTCATTTCTGTCATGAGAAGGAGTTTGCAATAACATGCCACACTTTCAGAGCACCTTGCATGTTGATGCTCCATACGTATTTGGCAAATAGCTGAATGAACAGATCAGTGATGCAGCTTACAAGAGTGCAGGCTATGGTCACCTTGGGGACATAGTGGAACACAGAGGAAGCCAACTTGTGAGCTTGACCTCATCAGCACAGGCCTTTAATCTACAAAGCCATCCAGCCCTATTCTGCTCACAACTCCAGTCGCACCTGTTGAAGTCGGCCCCCAATGGGGCTCCTGTGAAAAGTGGTTTCTGGACAGATTGGCTTTTCCCACAGGTGGTTTGATAACAGGGTTTCACTGAACAGCCACAAGTGTAAATAGAGGCACTGCAGGAAGAAAAATGCTTTTCCCAAAAATACAGCAAAATTCTGCAGTCAGATTGAAGCGTACTACAGAGCAAACTCATAGAAAGTATAAGTGAGTGCACGCCTGTCCTCTGCTTCACAATCACTCAGCATGGTTATAAATATTCCTGTCATGCCATTAGAAAATACCTCCTATTTCTAAATGATCCATTCTCTGTTCACTCTTGAGTCTTATGAATAGCAATTCAAGTATTTAAAAGAACAATTGTGTTTCTTTAGATTCTCATCTCTACTCCCTTGATTTAGATTTCTGTAAAGCTCACAACGTTATTACTCTTGGTTTAGTCTTGTTGGCAGAAATGCTTTAATATCTGAGCTCTCCAAAACAATTATAATGGAGCAAAGGAAGCCACTTCTTTAAAATCCAGATCTCTATGTTAATCATTTTCATTCCGATCTGCAAAACAAATGTACGCAAAGGGAATTTGACATGAAGATGGAAAAAAAGGAATGTACGAAGCATATAAAGGGTCATGTCAGTATCCATGTAATTTATTTTACCAAGAGGAGACTCCTAGGGGTAAGACTAACACGGTCCCCTGGAAAGTGCTGTGGGTGACCAAAGCAAACCTATTTAGCCTCCTTATAGATAAGCCTCGTTGGCTTCCTCCACAATACAACCAGGAGAGCAAATCCTGCCGCACCTACCTGCTATGAAAACAAATCCCAGAGAAAAGTTTATAAATCCCTAAAAGAGGATAAGATGTTATTATCAACAACAACGATTATATTATTTTTTTTAAAAAAAGAATATTGCATGCAATAAAATTAGACTCTAATGGCTACGTACATTACAATTTTTATTGGGAGATAGGATATATAGCTATGTATAGAATTGTCAGTTCAGGAGTTTTGCCCCAAATTGGCAATCCCTTTAGGTAAAATGGCTAATTAGCACATGAAAAAATATGCAAGCTCCAGATATCCTGATGATGTTCATTACAACTTAAGTCCTTTGCCTGGGATGTACATTTGACTCTAGTTTATTATGCGTTTGTGATAAATAAATTCATTTGTGAAACCAGATGTTTTCTTGCAACTATGTCAACTATATCCCATTCATTTTCACAGCCAGCTCTCCTTTTTGTGAATCAACAGGGCAGTTGCTGGGGGCAATTCACTAAATCACCACTAGAGGGCGGGCTGTCCAAGTTTTTGTGTAGCTCTTAAGTTTTCCCCACCTAACCTCTAAAACTAAAGATTTGCTATCTGCCAACAGCTGGGTGCTGGGGAGGAATCACTGCACACCTCTGAGGATGCACCATTGTGGGTGATAGAGGGAGCCAAAAGTTGAGCATGCAGCTGAGTTCTTTCTCAAACTGGCTAACCAGGTTAGACACACAACAGGTGGATGACAGCACAGAAAGGTGTGACAATATCAGCCACTGGCATTCATTGAGCCCTTAGTACAGAACAGCTAGGCACTGTGAGAGGTGCTTTGCATATATTTTTCTCATTTCATCATCATGTCAACGCTGGGAGGTAGGGACTCTTGTTATTCCCATTTTGCTGAAAAGAAAAGCAAAGCTCAGAGAATTTAAGTGACTTGTTTAAGGTCACTCAGGTTGTGGTGACAGAGTTCAGACTCCGACGCAGATGAGTTGGATTCCAGAACCAATGTTCTTAATCACTGTGTGCTCTTTATACTGGTTCCTATACTCCTCCTCCCAGCTCATGAGCCATTACAGTATTAAAATGTGCTTGGCACTATTCACATTGTCATATGTATTCTAAAGAGCAAATGCCTGTCCAATAGATTAGACCTTTCCAGCTAAGTGATAAAATAGCCTCAAACAATAACCATTGCGGGAATCGGAGCCATCAAATAATGTATGCCAATTATTTTATCTATCACACACACTATTTACAGAGTAATAAATTATTAATAATTTGTGTACTTCATTTAACCTTTGAAGATCAAAACCTTGGATAAATTTTATCTGATCCGTATTGATTTATTTAAAAGTAAATATTTAGGGATGATCACCCAATTCCTAACATTATAATCTAGGAATAGATTTGTGTGCTTATCTTAACTTTTGTACTTATGTATTACTAAATACAATGTTATTCTCCTTATTTTAATATTTTAATGTGGTAGTTGAATATCTTCTATTTCTCTCTCATCTCTCCTTCCAACACACAGGCAAGTTTCTTTTTGTTTATACTCAGCCCAGTGGATGCTATCTGCCTCAAATGGGCAGCCCTCAAGCACAAAGAAGTCAGCCTCTCCAAGAAGTGAGTGGCCTGTGCCCCTGCTGCTGGACCTTCACCCCCAGCCTGGAAATATGGACAGAGCTGTTTCATCATTTTTTAAATAAAGTTATGTGGGTGGGAAAAAGATTTGATTTTTAAATCTCATCTGTGCATCAGTATCCATCAATAGATAGAATATCCCCCACTCTAGCTCTTTAAATATAATGAATGATTATTGCTTCAGGTTTTAAGAAGCATTTCTGCATTTTTTATGAATTGGATTATATGCTTTCCTTTCACACTTTCACCCCCTACTATTCATCAATGGGAAAGTTCTGCCTAAATGAAGTCCTTCATCTCATTTCAACCTAGTTATTACGCTTAATAATGGGCTGGCAACCATCTTCATTTCCCTTTCATTACAGGATCTCTGCTATGCTTTGTCAAGATCATTCCTTCGATCTTTAACCGACAAATGAGCCTCAATTACGTTCGGGAGGTGAAGCCACATGAGGCATTACAACCAACTCCTCAACTCCTGATTACTTGAAGGCTGATGAGCCTCCTTGGGAATTAGCCACTAACCAGGAGCTCTTCTCAGATGTACTGATATTTATTTGAAAGATGCGGCAGCAGATATGCCTATGGGAGACAGGATATCAGCACTGCCCGCCAACCTCTCCAGCAGGCTTTCTGCTGCTCCCTCAAATCCAGGATGCTTGGCAGTGAGCTTATTTCCCAGGCCAAATCTCCTCCGCCTCCTATGTTCACAGGCATCCAAGCCAAAAACTTCGGGAGTCATCCCTGAATCTTGCATTTCCCTTCCCACTGACCTCCTCCTGCTCCTCCCATAAGACACTGAAGCTTATCATTTCTGAAAAGTTACTCCAAATCTTCCCCTGCTCTCCATCCTCATAGATAAAAAAGTCCAAACCCTTCTCATATTTTGCTTGGACTATTGCAATATCCTTCTAAATGATCTTCCAAACTTCCCAATCCAATCTGTTCTTTAAACTGCCAACAAAGTGATCTTTCTGAAGTATATGACCATGTCCCTTTACTGCTCAAAACCTACAGTGGCTCCCAGTATGCAATTCCCTAAGCCTAGCTTTCCTGGCCCACCTGGGACTGCCTGTCTTTTCTACCCCCAGCCACAATTCTCCACACATCCTACACTTGAGTCAATGCTCACCATTCCCTGAATATGCCATTCCCTTTTCTGCCTTTGCTCTTCTGGTTCTTTCCACTAGAATACTCTTTGCCTCTGTGCCTACCTGTTGAGATCCAACCCATCCTCCAAGACCCAGCTTCATATGCCACTTCTTCTGTGAAACTGCACTTCACTGCCCCATGTCAATTCTTTCCTCTAGCATGCTCTCACCATGTGTTTATCTATACATCTCCTTCCAGGTTAGATGGGTGTCTCATTTATATCCCTAGGACAAGGCCCAGTGCACTGCACATAGTAAATCTCTATGGGATGAAATCATGTGGGTTTTTTCCCCAAACAAATTTACTAATAATCAAAAATTATTTGCATTTGTCAAAGACCTTAAGCTTCCTCCTGCTGCTACCCACCAGAGCAGTGATGTGTCCAAACTCTGATAACAATGTCAGGAGATAGGCCCCAAAGTATAAAACGTGTTCACAACAAATGACTGCCACTTTTCCATTAGCTAGTGTCACTAGAACTAGGAATAAATAAGTAAACTCTCTGCCACATCCCTATTCCAGAACTCACAGTTCCCTCGTAAGTCAAAATCATTGAGCCTACCACGGAAGCCCTTCCAAATCAGGCCCTACCCTATCGAAACCACTGCCTAGCCCTGTCCAAGAGAAACGCCCTGCCCCTGACAGACTGACCTCCTCCCTCCTTGTCCTACCCTATCCGCCTTGTCAGAGGGCAGTTACAGTGTGGGCGCTGGCCCACCCAGCTCTTTCCTGTCTCCGGCCTCATACAGTTTCTTCCATCTTCCATGCCTCTCCCAACCAAATTCTAGTCATACCCTGAGCTTAGTTTTCCTAGGTGTCACATTAGAAGTGGCATCCTGGTTTTCCTGCCATATTGATTGGCACATTAGTCAAGATCAGAGACTCCTCATATTTTTCTTTTTTTCCTTCCATCTCTCCTCAAGCATCTCCTGGACCAGACACTTAGTACGTCTTACTGAATATAGGCTTATAGATTCTCATCTCATGAGACCTCGCACAATTAAGTGCTAGTGGAGTGAACGGCTGTGGTTAATTAATTTTCACATTAGTTGGAGGTTAACCTTTGGATTGTTGAAAGTCTTTTCTAAAATGTCCGAATCCACTTTGCCTTAGTAAGTAGAGAATCGTGATGGGAACAAAATCCTTCCAGACTGACTGAGGATTTGTCAGGACCTCAGGGTCATCACCCAAGATCCAATGACAAGGCAGTGTAAGAAGAGGGTATGGCAGCATGAAAAGAGCAGAGAGCCAGCTGGAGATCAGAAACCATGGTTTCTCATTCCACCTCTGGCTCCCTAAGGAGATACATGACTTTGGGAAAGTCAGTTTCTAGTTCTCCCAAAAATGGAGGCAATAAACTAGACAAGCTCTAACCCAGCACCAATACAGCAGATTATCCGATAGTCAGTGAGGTCTTTGCTCAAGAAGATGTGCTGCATATGCGCTAAATCAGAAAATCTCCCCATGGCAATCTTCTTTTGGATTTTTTTTCTTAATTTCAAAGTTACAGAGAACTATAAAGAATAATATTACAAACTCCCATGACTTCACCATCCAAATTTAATAATGTTAACTTTTTCCAACTTGCCTTCAGTTGCTTTGTTTTATTAAAGAAATAAAGCATTGCAGATATAATGTCCCCTTTAACCAGCATACACAGTTTCATCCTTACCTCAAATCCCTGCCTAGATGTAACCATTATTCCTTCCAACTTTTAGACTCTTGCATACATAGCAAGGTACCTTGAAGAAAAATTATTGTAGTGATTAAAAGTTTGTCTTACAATGGGGAGTATAGGTCGGAATAAAAGCTGGTTAACTGAGTGCTCTTACGAGGTGGGTTCCAGTCAACTGAGGTCTTAGAGGCTGTACTTACAGGCATGCACACACCCCATACACGTCCACCCTGAAGCTCTCACATACAAAGACCTCGTGGGGGCAAACCTCAAAGTCTACAGGAGTTTTCTGCCCAGAGTTAGTTGTTTTCATGCCATGTGCTGCTACACAGATTTCAGGATGAAACTCTGGAACTGGAGTTCTGCCCTGTTATGGGGAAAGTGCTGATTCACAGCAGACACAGAAGTGCTATATTCATCAAATAGCCAGGCTCTAAAAGTTACAAGCGGGGGGCCAGCCCGGTGGTGCAGCGGTTAAGTTCACACGTTTGCTTCAGCAGCCCGGGGTTTGTTGGTTCGTATCCTGGGCTCAGACTTATGCACCGCTTATCAAGCCATGCTGTGGCACGTGTCCCACATATGAAGTAGAGGAGGATAGGCAGGGATGTTAGCTCAGGGCCAGTCTTCCTCAGGAAAAAGAGGAGGATTGGCAGCAGATGTTAGCTCAGGGCTAACCTTCCTCAAAAAGAAAAGTTACAAGCACCGGGCAGGGCCCATATCTTCTACTCTATACTCGGCTGCTTGTATTTCAAATCAAATTCTGGGTCAACCAGGATATATAAACTCCAAAGTAACTTCTGATTAGGGCTTAGTCTTCTTTTTCAGATAACTTATTTCCCTCTCCATTTGCAAGTTTAGCACACCATTCAGCTACCAGAAACCCCTCCTCTTGCTGAACTAACCAAATAATGGAAGCCCTGGCTGGGCTCTGCCTGTCAGGGGGTTGTGAGCATTGAATACCTCAGTGCACTCCAAGTGCTTAGCATGGTGCCTGGCACACAGACAGTACTTAGTAAGCCTTTTCGATTACTAATACAGCTACCACTACTACTACTTCTATCAATTATACATCCATTTTTGTTACTTCTTCTACTGTGCTTCTCAAACCTTTACCTATGACAATATACAGCGTTGCAATAGAAATTGGCTTTTTTATCATATTTATATTAAAGTTAGGTCATTAAATTGTTTTTGTTTCAAATTTGGGGCATAGGTATGCCATACTACCTACAAATTTCATTTCAGGACACCAAAGGGCCATTATGAAATATCTTAACATGATATATACATTTTCATATGTATTGTATATTCATATTCATTGTATATTTCATATTTATTGCATATAATAGTGTAGAGTAATACACTATTGTTTACTTCGTGTATGCTATAACAAATATTACAATATTATTAAAGATTGCATATCACATTTATATTTTATAAATTATATATACATTTGCTCTATTGCAAATTACATATCATACTTATAGTTTACAAATTTGCATATATTTATAAAATGTGTTTATTTTATATTTATAGTCATATAATGTATATTTATAATATAAAATAAATGCTATAACTAAACAAATTTATAATTATATTTAGAAGTTAATTGTAAAAGGGTTGAATCATATGAAATTGCTGTTTTTATAAGTCAAAAAGGTCAAATATCGACAATTTCATATGACTCATCCTAATATGTATCTTATATATAATATCATAAATTTAAATAAACATTTGTTATATAAAGTTGTAACTATTCTAAAAAGGAAGAATACAGCTAGATACGATTGAGAACTGCTGTGTTAGTAAATATTTTTATTATTTGCCAACACAAAGTGGTCCATGTTAGGGCTCTTCAGATAGTTTATAAAACCAGCAGAGCTTCTTTTAGCCTCCAAGCCTTTGCAATGGCTGTGCCCCATGCCGACTACACTATTCCCTCAGATAGCCACGTAGCTCACTGGCTGCCAACCTCTTTCACTTATCTGTTCAAATAAGTTGGTGGTGAGGGGAATTTACTGGCTCCAGGACAGATCAGACAAAGGACTGAGTGGCCTGATAACCTCTGCTGTCTCACACCATCTCTAGATGCAGCTCCCAGACTCTGAGCACTTCCTTTCCTTCCCACCCTCCAAGGGCATCTGATCCCCACCCACTCACAATGTGCACGTGGTCCCCAGCCTCATCCAGGTAATGGAAGGGGAAAGCAGTTTCTTCCCTCTGCAGCAGCTCAGCCCATGCCCTTCCCCTCCCCGCTTGTCTCCTCCATGGACCCCTGTGGCGGGGGGTGGGCAGTCGTGGGGCACCTGGGAGTGCTGCAGGCTGGCCAGTGTGGCCTAGAGAAAGAAATGTCTATGCCACTGGTGCCATCTAGCACCACTCCTCAGCGACCGCCAGAGGGCAGTGCATTCCACGGAGAGAGTGCAGAGGGGCGCCTTCGGCTGAGGGGACGCCAACTGGGCCCCGAAGCGGGTGCTTGGGGGTTACTGGGATGTGCAGCATAGCAAGGCTAGGTACCTGTAGCACCAACGTGACCGTGATGGTGCTTAAGGGGGTACCAGAGCTGGCCCAGAGCTTCCCCGCCAGGGAAATGGCCACGTGCAGAGCACTTCCGCCTAGACCCTGTATCTGCATAGTGTTAGTGCCGTAATCATAGTTTCACTACCCAGGACGTGGGTCTCGCCTTCTCCCCTCTTGGAAATGGGTATGGTTCCAGGACATTCCATAATGTTACTGTGTGCATTTAGGTTAACATCAGAGGATTAATGTATGTCACTGTGCCCGGGTACTGATTGTCCCCACAGTAAAAGGGGCATAATTTTAGTATATCCATAATAATTCATTTGTAGTTATAGTATTATTATAATGTTTTAATATTAGTTAACTCGGAAGCACCATCAGGAAGGCTTGTGTGATGCTTTACCTTTTGTTATTTGGGGATAATTACTGTGCATCGATTATTATGATGTCTTTATATTATTAATTATTTATATTATTTATTTCAACCTTTATAGTATTCATTATGATTAAGGTCATAATTAAATGATGGTATCATTAATCATTATTATAATGAATACCACAACTGTATTATTAACTATTATTATGTATGCCATAATCATATTATTTATTACAAGTATTATAGTAAGTGCAATAGTTTTAATAATTTACTAATAAATATAAGTAATAAGAAATTAATTATCTACTGCTCACAAACCCTGGTGTTCACCTTTTCATCTTGTCAGACTCAGGATAACTCATGTAACGCATTAATGCAGTTACTTGCATTATTGTGCTATGTAAAAAAAAAAAAAAAACTATAGTAACTACCACCCCTGGTAAATCTGGTGTAGGATCTCCTCCATAGGAAATGGCATAATTACATCACATGGTTAATGTTATTATTATCATTATTATTACTACTAATGTTATTTTAGCATCTGTCCTAATGATGGATACCAATATAAGAATAATGGTGTTATCCGTTCCTGCCTGAGAAATGGAGATGATTTTGGAATGTTGATAATTTACATTATATTGATATTATAATCATAATTAATACCACTCCTGATAACTTGGCGTGCGTCTGTAAGATAGACATAAGTATAAGGCATCACTGGTATTGTTGGTATATGCGTTTGTTAGTACTATAGGTAGAATTAAGGCTACTATTAGGAATGAGTGTTGCTTGTAAAATAGGGAGAAATTCACACCTCACAGGGTTTTTGTCAGTTTTCAGTGAGTTAGAACCTGGTACATCGTCGTAATGATGGTAATAGGAGAGTTTCTTAACTCCTATAGTGTATCAGGCACTGCTTTAAGTGCTTCACCCGCATTGACTCATTTCATCTTCACAACAACCTTGTAAGTGAGATGGGCATTATAGATATCCCCAGTTTACATTTGAGCAAACTGCGACTCAGGAAAGTTAAATGTCTTGCCCGAGGTCCCACAGCCAGTTTGAGTCCAGGTTCCATTCTCTTAAGCGCTACTACTCTCTTGGCTACTAATGAGGATAATTATCACGTGACTAATATTTTTATCCAAGTTATTATCTTATTATGATGGTGTATCAGAGAAGAATGAGAGTTTCCTTCTTTTTCATCATAAAATGGTTGTAGGCACAGTCAGTGGCTGGTGTTAGTGGTGCTGATGGGGGGGATCCAGGCAGGGGTGGGGTGACCAGTGTAGGAGTGGGGGGATGAATCTCTACCTCCTGATGTCAGGAGATTCACTTGAAGCAGCTCAGGCCAAAAGCACCTGGTAGAGAGTTGGCACACAATAAATGCTTCTCAAAGATTCATTAATCCTTCATTATGGTGCTTAGCTTCCTAGAAGCCCAGGTAAAAAGAGAAAGCAGATTTTAAAAAGGAAAAATGCAAAGAAAGATGCTATTCCTGGTGCTCAGTGAATGCTCTTTTCTCTCTCCATCTGTGACACCATCCTCTCCACTTTTACCCACCTGCCCTGCCCTCCATCCTCAATGGAAGACATATCATGTCAACAGCCTATTGTTTATGGCTGATTTTGAAACTAGTATTTGATATCACACAGTGCGGCAAGGCTTCCAGCCTGCATGTGTCCAATATATACTTGGATAAGGTCCAGCTCAACTGATACAGCCTGGAAGACTGTGGAGGGAATGGAGTGAGTCTCCTTTCCTTGGGAGGATGAAGGGATGGATGATGATAATGTCTGGGGTGGATGAGGCATTGAGAGAAGGAACAGGGGAGATTTGTTAATGGGTTAAAGGTTTGTCAACCCCTCATAGGAAGGAACTGGTGGCAAGAGTTCCCTCTTAGGAGGGGTGGGAAGCTGCAGGTGAGACTTAAAAATGAGATTGGTTGAAAGTTTGTCTAAGAACCAGTTAGAACCCCAGGTACACCACCCCAACACCAGTTCCACATACTGGTAGAAGGCTGGATGAAAGACCTCTAGAGGGTAAAACAGAAAGGGTATGGCTTACCTGGGCATACCTACCCTGGCCAGGCCAGTTTCCTGTTAATGATTATTTATCTACCACCGAACTTGGGCATTTTGCAGAACCTTTGAGAGTAATACAGCCCAGACTGCCACCGTTAGGGCCATTGGGACAAGGAGCCCCAGATTCAGAGCCCCTTCTCTCCCAGACCATTGAAGTCTGACTACCCCATCCCCCTCCTGCAAGCTCCCTGGAAAACCAGTAATATGCCAGAGACCCCATTTTCCTGCTGGCCTCTGCTTTGCTTCTAGCTTTGTCCCAAACCACTCCTGAGCATGCCTGTAGTTGTTACCCACCATATCTCTAGGTCATTCAGTGTGACTCAGACTTGGATAAGCCAGACATCAGATATGTCCCTAGCACATAGGTCTCACCCTGAAATTCCAAAGGGGCAAGTAATGCCACCGTTTAGATGGCTGGGTGGGCAGGAGGGCTCTTCACAGTTTTTAGGACACCTGGGGAAGGGGGAATCTTAAGTCTCAGAACCCTAACGCCTTCCTGACCCATTTCTCCCTCCTTCCGTCCTCACCTCCAGTCATTATAGCTCAATTTCTGGGGCCCATCAACATCACTAGACCATAAATTAAGAGATCACCATTGCCAGGGTATGCCTATTATCTTCTCCCCACACCCATCTCCCCAACCAAAACATAAGCTCCTGGACCCTACTTGGTCTGAGGGTGCAGGGTGGGTCTTTGGAGCCTGACGTTCCTAGTGAAATACTAACTCCCTTCCCCCCAGAGTCCATAAACACTCTTGTAGTCGACAGAAATCCTACAATGACCCCCTCAAAGATGCCCCGTCTTCATCCCCAGAACCTGTGGATATGATGAAATATCATTTCTGTGATAATGTTATATGGCACAGTTGACCATAAAATAGGGAGATTATTCAGGTGGACCTGACCTAATCACATGGGCGCTGAAAAAGAGAGAGCTTTCTCCAGCTGCAGAAGAAAGGGAAGTCAGAGAAAGTAGAAGTATGAGAAGCACACGATGCAGGATTGCTGGTTTTGAAGATGGAGAGGGCCGCTTAAGAAAAAGTGGAAGCAGACTCAAGGCCCAGAGAGTGGCTCCTAGCTGACAGCCAGCAAGGCAAGAGGCGCCTCAGCCCTCTGCCAACACCCTGAATGAACATGGAAGGGAATTCTTCCCCAGAGCTTCCATCCAACAGCTCAGCCCAGCTGACACTTGACTTTGGCCTTGTGAGGCCTTAAGCAGAAAACTCAGGTGAGCCCACCTTGACTTTTGACTTTCCAAACAATGAGTTGATAGATGGGTCTTGTTTTAAGCTGCCAAATTTGTGATAATCTGTAATGGCAGAGATAGAACACTAATATAATTTCTTAATCCCTACCACTTTGCCGTCACAGATTATCAGGGCTCTGAGGAGGCCTCACAAATCAGTTCCTCTCCTCGTCACTCCAGGAGGATGACTGGTTTTGTCCATAATGTAATGTTCCCAGCCTCTCGCCCTTGCTGCCTTTACTCCGCTCAAATTCTTGGCCCTCAGGCCTTCCACAATATAATTTTCCCACTGAGTTTCCTCCAGCCGTCCTCCCAGGATTGCCAAGTACAGCAGATTCTCTCCTCGCCCCAGGGCATCCTGGTCTTCTGGTGATGTTTGGTCAACCACAGGATATCCTTGTCCAGGGGCACACTGTGCTGACTCTCTTGGCATAGTCTCTACCATACTCCAGGGCCTTTGAGGGTTGGGGCTATGCATTTCTCAGAAATGCAATATGGTGCACTTCCCTTCAAGCTTAGCTGAGACAGGGGCTGCTGGAAAGGATGTGACGGTTCTGTGAATGTGCCCTCTTTGGGTGTTCCTGAGCCTCAGGGGCTGCTCCCTGTGACTTCCAGCTGTCCCTGGTCCTTCTGCCTCTCCTCAGGTCCCTGTTGCTTTTCTCTTTTCAGGAGGAAGGAGAAGGACAGGAGGTGGGAGGGGAAGTGCTGTGTCCCTTCCATCCACAGGTGCTGCTCTGCCTCTCTTGCCCAACCTCCTTCTGCAAAGCCAGTGACACATGGTGGCTGTGAGTGGACGTTCACATGAATCACCCCATCAGCTAAACAATGCCACATATTTCAGCTGCCTAACCCAAGAGGCCTGGGAACTGTGACAAGATCCTCATAGATGCCAGCTGTCAGCTTCACACCTGACTCCAGACTCTCCATGACTTGCTTCCTTTCCAAAGAGGATCATCTTCCCTAAGATCCTCAGCTTTCCCCAGACCATCAACTCCTGGCTGTTCCAGTGTGCTGGTGAGATTCTGTTTATTGATCTGGTTGCTTAATCACAGGTGTCTTCACTTCAGAAAATTCCTTAAGCTGGACATTTAAAATATGCACATCCACCTGTACATGTTATTGCCACATCTGAGATTTGATTTTACCCTACTTACAAGCTAATAAGTTAGCCTGTTACTGTTTCATGGATGCTGGTAAAAGAATACGACTTCTGGGTCAGAAACAAGGGATATTATTAATTGTGGGACAGCAAGCAGCATGAACATCAGCATATTTGCATAGGTGCCCCTTGTCCCCCAAGTCCCACGGGAGTGACTTAGAGCAGTCCAGGTGGCTGTTTGTGCATCACAGTGGAGGAACACTAAGCTTGGGGAACCTACCAGTTTGTAGCAAGCAGTAAACGAGCCCACTCGTTGTCCTGAGGGAGACGTTACCTCATCCCTCAAGGTTGCATGCTGCAAACACAAGCCTGAGAAATGGCCCAGGTAAAGACCAGGCAGCGCCTTCATTCTTGGCATACCCAGTAAGATGCATGGGAGCACAAGAGCCTCCCCCAGCAGCTATACTTCAATAAAATTTACCAAAAAAGCATACCCTGACAACACCCGCCACCACTGACAAATCTTCCCCCGCCCCAACTCAACTCCTCATTCACTTCTTCCTTCTCTCTTGCATCTGCTCCCCTCACTCTTGGTGCTTTTCCTTTTCCAAACTGCTCTCTCTGTTCTTACTCCATCCAGAGCATGGACTCTAAGCCAGAGAAGGGGCTGAATTCAGAGATCTGGGCTTTGACTCTCACATTGTCTGGAAAGATTTCCTGAAGTGTGAATCACCTGCATTTCCTGTTTCCCCAACGCGAGCTTCCACCCTTTGGAGTCTGTGCATCCCAGGCAGATATCAGCAGGTAGGAATGCCAGGTGGGTTGGGGTAGACATTAGAGGGAGTGTGCTAAACAGGCCCTTCCCAGGCCACCAGCATGCATACATATGCACAGAGGTTTTCACTATTTTAGTTAGCACTGAGCTTAGCAGGCTTGCAGCCTAAACAGGAACAAATGGGGAAATCAGGACCAATGTCCCCAGATATGCTCCCTAACCTATGATGGAGGCTAGATCACCTTCCACAGACCCCCAAAATACAGGGCAATGGAAAAAGACTACCCTTCAAAATACAAATTTAGCCTTATCCTCTATCCTGCAGGGGGTTTGGAGGGGTGAGGGGACAAAGGGAGTATGGGGAACAAGCTGGACTGGGGGGAGCCCCATTGCCTCTGCCACCTGCCATGACTCCTGCCTTCCTCCTGACTTCTGCAGTCCTGTTTCCTCCATCCCGTATATGACCATCTTTAGCGATATGTGTGTCTTCTCCATTCACGTGCACAGAATTCAGACTGCACATCAGATGTGGGTGATTCCAGAGGGAGGACCTTTCCCCGGGAACCTCCTTTCACCATGGGCCCCAGCGGTCTCTGTCACAGGCTCTGTAGGGATAGTCCAGGGATACCTGCTGGGAACCTGGTCTGCCTTCAGAGATACCACAGCTCTCCTCATCAGATGGGGCTATTCTGTTTGAATTCCAAGGTCAAAAGGGTAAATTCCCAGGAGACTTGAACATCCTTTCTGTAGCAGAGGAAGGGCCTGAGAGAGGGTCTCAGACCCTTCTGAAGCCTAAACTTCCTTCTTGAAGTCCTCCTGTCTCTCTTATCTCAGTTGTGCTGGCTCAATAACTCTCAAAGGAATATGAGCTTAACATCACCAGGGTAAGTCTACCATGCTCTCCCCTTGCCTGTCACTTGCTAAGCTGGGGACTCCAGACCCAGGCCCCAGTCTCCAGCTATGCCTTGCTTAATACTGTGACTTCTGGCCAGTGTCTGGACTTCTGTGAACCCTACTTCAAAAAAAAAATAATTAAAGGGGCAGGGCTTTATCCAAACCCTCACAAACGCCAGGTCCTTTAGGACCTTTTACACTACTCTTTGCCTAATTCCGACAGATTCTCAAATGGAATGAGATGCTAGAAAAGTCTAGAAAAGAAATTTCGAGACAGGTAGTGCAGCACGGGGGTAAGGACTTGGGCCCTGGAACTAGGTCGAGTTACCACGCCTGCAATGCTGTAACTGGGTTTCTCTGTGCTTCAGGGTGCATATCAACAAAACAGATAATATCTGTGCCTACTCCCTAGGGTCATTGTGAGGATTTAATGATGAATACATGTCAGGCATTTAGAACACACAGTATCTAACACCTAGTATGCACTCCATAAGTATTAGTTATTGTTAATAGTAGTGATAGTAAATACAATTTGATTTATAACATTAGCAGTGATAATTCTTATCAGTAATATAATTTATGCTATTGGAAATAATGTTTAACATTAGGAATGATAATTTATATTATTTAGAAATAATGTATAATAGTAGTGATCATTCAATTCACACTGGCAATGATAATTTAACTCATTATCCTGATAATCACCCCTTAAGATGTTATACTTTAATATACTCGTTTGTAATTTTTTTCTTGTTATCATATTTGCACACTGCTTTCCAAATGATAAATAGAAAGATTCAAAAGACTATCTCCCTTTGTTATACATCTCTTTGGATGGGGTCATTATTAGCAAGCTGCATGGAAACTTTTCGTAACAAGGCAGGAGCTATGGCTACATGTTTATTGTCCTCCATGACACTGACTTCAATATTATGAGGTGGTTGCGAGAGGGAACCAGAGGTGGACACCTCATTGGTGTCTGCTGACTTTCAAAGCTGCAGCGTACAACGCCTGTTGCTCTTCCTGACTGTGCCCGGGGACCAGCTCAGTTTTTTAGAGGAAAAGCAGAACCCCACCACCACCACCACCACTGCCATCTAGCAGGTCTTGTTCAGTTTGAGAGGCACTGAAAGGCTTCCCAACCAAAGGGACTTACCTCCTTTGTGTCACCTTTTAGAGTCTTTGGGAATCATGCCATTTTACTGAATCAGAATGTCTTGCTCCCTAGAAGGAGTGACAAACGTCCTAGCAGAAAAAGTATTATTATATATGAGCATGGATTCCTTTATCTGTTTTCCTTTATCATGTTATTCCTTTATCTGATAGGGAGTATCCCATTACTCTCTATCGGCATCCAACACAAATCTATTGAGAAAATGGGACCCTGGATGGATAGTTTTGATTAAGTAGAGAAGGAAAAAGGGAAGGAGTACTTGACCCTTAGGTGTTCCCTTGCCCTTAGTAAGTCATGTCATTTACCAAAGAGTGGCATGAAGGTTAGATGCTATAGTTAAAAGAGCACTTGAGGATATCTGGGTTTAATTTGATTTTATTATCTGGAAAATGGAAATACTAGCCCTACTTACTGGGTAGAGTTGCTGTAAATGTGGAGGAAGGGAACCTGAAGGAAGGGATGTTTGATTAAGTCCTTACCACATGTTAGACACCATGCTGGGTGACTGTGATGGTTAATTATATGTATCAACTTGACTGGGCCATGGGGTGCCCAGACATTTGGTTAAACACCATTCTGGGTGTGTCTGTGAGGGTGTTTCTGGATGATATTACCATTTGAATCAGTAGACTGAGTCAAGAAAATTGCCCTCTCTCATTTGGGTGGACCTCATCCAATCAGTTGAAGGCCTGAATAGAACAAAAAGGCTGACCTTTCCCTGAGTAAGAGAGAATTTCCTCCTGCCTGACTGCTTTGAGCTGGGACATTGTTTTTTCCTTGCCTTTGAACTCAAACTGAAACATCAGCTCTTCCTGGGTTGAGCCTGCCAGCAATTGGACTGGAACTTACACCATCGGCTCTCTTGGGTCTCCAGGTTGCTGACGGCTGATTTTGGGACTTGTGAGCCTCTATAATCACATGAGCCAATTCCTTATAACAAATCTATTTATATATATTTATAGGGGCAGTCTAGGGATACATAGATAAGTAGATAGATAGATACTCTCTGGAGAACCCTGACTAATACAGTGACTTCTGTACATTATCTCATTTAATCCTCACCAAAAGCCTAGCAAATAAATACAATTAGCCCCACATTGTAGATGAGGACACTGAAGTTCACAGAAGTTAAATTGTACAGCCTAAACTTGTTCATGTCTTTCTACACATAGAAAATGATAAAATGTGATTGCTCATTGGGATAAAATGATAAGGTTTCTAGCAGCTCAAAGTAACTGGCCATCCCAGGCCTTACTGGCCAGCTAAGAGCTGAGGGATCAAAATGGTGGTACCCCTGTAGCCTACTTGTGGCACACTGGTTGGGAAACTTGGGATTAAATTACTTGCCCACAGTCACATGTCTGTTAGAGGAGCAGAAGAGGAAAAATGTTAATAATTTAGGAATTGGAATTACATGTACCTATGTTTGAATTCAGGATCTGCTATTGATTGTGGCTGTATGACTTTGGGCAATTAGGGCAACCTCTCTGTGCCTCAGTTTCCCCATCTATAAAATATGATTACAATAGTACCTTTTTCCTGGGTCACTAGAGAATGAAATGTAAATTATATAAAGCACCCAAAATAGATCTTGTGCCTAGTAAACACTCTATACGCACTAATACTACTACTAATAACAATAATAATAAAGTGGCAAAACAGTGTCTTTACTCCAAAGTGCATGTTCTTTCACTGCCTTTCCTGAAGACACACTTCCCCAGCTTTATGGGTTTGCGATGGAGTTGCCCCACTTCTACTGCAGGCAAATTTGTTCTGGAAGCTCTTATGTTGGTGTGTGTGTATGTGTCAAGGGGATGGGGTGGGGCAGTGCCACACTCTCTCAGTTATGTCTGCAACCCTTCCAAATCTGTTTTCACAGAATCATGTTTGTTTGTCATCTCCTGTCAAAGTGATTGACCACTGGACTGACTAAATCCACCAAATCGAGCAGATACTTTGCTGTCATTAGCGACAGTCCAAAAGTGTGGTGTTGCAGCTGGAGCAAGTCTGTGAGAAGTGGGTCTGAAGAAGGAAATATAAGACTGACTGAATGCAAGTAATATTTATCTCTTGAAAATTTTGTTTCAGCCCATATAGCTGGCTCACAGAGTTAGGGAATCATTCCTTAGGAAGAGGCCCCTTGGGGGGAGCCAGAAAATCATTGGTCATAAAATGATAAATACTCCCACCTCTTCATCACACAATGCTGGGCCAACCCTTCCCCCACCTCATCTGAATATCAAACAGCTGTTTCACTGCTTCGGTGGGTGATCTGGGACTCTTTGATTGTATGTTCAGACAAGAGGTGAAAGAAGATGGCGCACTGCTTGCCTGGGTAGCTGGGTGAAGAAAGGCAAGATCAAATCCCAGAATAGTAATGATGACAAATAGCAATGGACAGAAGTAAGGTAATAATTCATAAAAAGGCTTGTAACCTTTGACGGCATTTTTTTAAATGATCTTGCAGTGAGTTTGGACTAAGTCTTAATTAAAAAAGAGTTGTCAATCAAATAGAAGATTCCTCCCCACTTCCCATGAAAAACGTCATCAAGAAGGCTTCTCTTGTGTGACTGTACAGTCTCAAATCTAGGTCAGCCTGTCTCCAGCTATGTGAAGCAGAGATGTTCTTCTTATTGTGCTGTCAGTCATCCTGGTTCACGTGCTTTCTGATTAATCTGCAATCAGGCGAATTCTCAAAATCATCTCTCCAAGTGTCTAGAACTGTTGGCTGCACTCACATAAACAGTAATCTTTATTATACATATTAAAGATTTTGTTATTATCTTTAAACTAAATCAGCGTTTAAGGTGTTGTTCCAGTCTCTGATACATAAACAGTAAAACAAAAGATTATCAGGAACTAAAAATGGATGCCTCCCCGACCCGGAGACCAGCCCCTATATAACTGGTCTGGAGTCTTTGTTCTGTAAGACAGCTCTTTTGGACATTAGTCCCCCCTCCTTCTGACCTGGTAGCTCATCGCTTAATAAATGCCCTTTCTCTCCTACCACCTTGCCTCTCAACTGTTGGCTTGTCTTGCAGCGAGTAGGAGAACGTCCTTTTTTGGGAACTAACAGAATGAGTGGGATGGAGCACAGCTAGCTCCATGATTAAGAGGCTGTTCCCCTTTTTTTCTTTTGCAATTTTGCTAGGACTTCAATTTTGGAATACGGGATGGTGTCATTCTTTGATTATATTCCCAAGGCTTAAAGTGATAGTAAAGGCGGAAATTCCTGGCATTTGAAAATGCAGCTAAGCTTGCATACTTTCCCCCAAATAGCACAGTAGATACTGCATACGCAGAAGGAAAGGGCCCTCTGCAGCCATTAGCCTCTGCCTCTTCCAGGTAGATGAAGCTAAATGGAGCTTGGTGGGTTGGGATGTTAATTGCTTAGGTGGTGGAAGGCATTTCAGCTCTCCATTTCTTTATTTCATTTATTCATTCTTCACTCATTCATTTTTCAACAAGCATTTACTGAACACTTATGTGTCAGGCATTAGGATAGGCCCTGGGGCTATACTGTCAAATTAATACATGGGCCTTCTCTCAGGAAGCTTATAATCCAGTGGGATTATTAAATAAACAGTTATGGTAATAATGATATTAATAAGTAACACAAAGTGCTTACCATGTGCCAGGCACTATTCTAAGCATTTTATATGTATTAACTCATTTAATCCTCATAACAACCCCTTGAGGTAGGTTCTATGATTATTATTTCCTCAATTTACAGACAAGGACACTGAGGCTTAAGTAACCTGCCCAAAGCCACATTGCTGGTAAGTGTGAGAGCCAATATTCAAATCCAAGGGGCCTGCTCCTGAGGCCATGCTTTTAACCATTAAGCATACTGCCTCTTCAGTGCGATACCACAGAGGAAGGAAGTGTCCTGGGAGCTGCTAAACCAGATCAGGAGGTCAAGGAGGGCTTCGCAGAGAAGGTGACCCTTAAACTAAGTTTTGAAGAATGAGGAGCCAATAGCTAGATGCCTACAGAGGAAATGACATTCCAAACAGAGGAAACCACACATATGAGGTCATGGAGGCCTGAAACAATGTGACATGTTCAGGAAATTTCAAGTAGTTCTATATGGCTAGGACATATGGGTAAATGTCAGGAGAAGATTCCAGTGAGGTAAATAAGAGACAGATCATAAAAGGGCTTTGTATAGTAAGCTAAGAATTTGGAAACTTACCCTGAAAGCTATGTAGAGCCATCAAAGGATCTTCAGAATATTTTTTACAACCATCATTCTGGTAGTAGTATTGAGCGAAGATTGGAAGGGGTTAAGACTAGAAGCACAGAGATCATTTATGAAATTATTACCATAGTTCAGGTAAAAAAATTGTGAAGATGAACCAAGGTGGGAGAAAAGGGAATAGTAGAGAGGATGGATATATAAGCAATGCTAAGGAGGTAGAAAGATTGTCCTTGGAGAATGAGGGAAACGGAGGTGTTAGTGGCTGCCAGGTTTCCACTGGATTGACAGTACTACCAGCTCCCAATTTTACAGCACAATGGGTGACACCCAATAAATGTTTTATAATAAATGAAGAACATATAAATCTAAGAACGAATAAGTGGTCAGTATTAGATATTTAGGGAGTATTAAGTATCATTGCCTGGATGTGGAGGGTGAAGGAAAGGAAGGATTCAAGAATGGTTCAAGGTTTCTGACTCAGGTAACTTCCTTCCTTCACTGAATAGGCAAACACAGGAGGAGGAACAGTTGGAAACAAGGATGAGGAGTTCGAGTTTAAACACATTAAGTTGGAGGTGCCTATCAGACACCCACATGATGGTGATACGTGCAAAGAAGAATAAAGCAGGATATAGATGTTACCATAATAGCGGCTAACAGCAAGTGCATACTAAGTTCCAGGTGCTGTTTTGGGTGCTTTGTAATGACTTGTTTAATATTTCCCTAAACCCTACACGTTAGCTATTGCTATCCTTATTTACAGATAGTGAAATGAAGACACAGAGAGGTTAAATAAGCCACTAACTCCTCGCTTTCTCTCATTCTCCAAGGCCAATCTTTCTACCTCCTTAGCATTGTTTATATATCCACCCCTTTACTATTCCCATTTCTACCACCTTGGTTCATTTTCACAATCTTTTTACCTGAACTATGGTAATAATTTCATAAATGATCTCTATACTTCTAGTCTTAACCCCTTCTAATCTTTGTTCAATAGTAAGTCACACAGCTTATTAAGTGGTATAGCCAGGACTTAAACCCACACTGTCCAGTTCCCAAGACTGAGGCTTTAAGCACTGCTATAGTGCCAATCCATAGCAGAGGCAGCACGTGAATTGAAAGTACTTAAGGGAGGATGTGGTTAAGCCAGGAAGTCTCTATAGCATGTTATCTATTGCAATAACCCAACAGATTTCTTGTCCTCGTCTTATTCATTTTGCTTGTTGAAAGATCTCACTTGTGCCACTCACTGGAATTTGATTACTTATCTTTTTCTCATTTATTTGCACAGAGTCTAGAGTTCAGCTGTTATTTTATCCAATAGTCACACCTGGGGTGACCAACATGTCCCAGTTTATTTGGGACTGAAGGGTTCCCAGAACATCGGACTTGCAGTTTTAAAACCAGAACAGTCCTGGGCAAACCAGGACAAATTGGTCACTCTGTACACACTTACCCATAATCCAAAATGGGAAGTTTTGGGATCAGCTGAGGCCAATTTCAATCTTACCAGCATCTCTCATCCAAAGGAGGATATGAGAACTCAATCAGTCACTGCTTTGAGGCACAGCCTGATTACTGGGCAATCTGCCATCAGCTAGGGATTAGTGAATTCCAATATAATACAAGATTTCTGTTTTGTTTTTCAAAAGTATTTAAAATCCTTTTAGGTTATTCTTCCCCACCTTCAGCTGTTGACAGGAAGACATGAATGTCCTCAACTCTTTACAACAAATGTCTGATTCATCAGCTTCATGGATACCTTGTATAGAGTTTGAAACCTTTGGAGGAGTTCTCTTAACTCTCTTTAGAATTCAGGTGGGGCGTGTGGAGTCTTAATCAAATGGCAGGCCTTTAAATAAAGCTCAGTGACGTGATGGACAAGTACAAGTAGGAAAGGACCTTGGATCAGGCCTGTGAGCAGTTCTCCCTTTCCTGAACCTGACATGACCATCTTCTTAAAAATGGGGTGTGATTTGGACATAACACTTGCGAGATCTGGGGATCCAGAAATGATAGGAGCTCCCAGAGTCAGAGTAGAAAGCACAGAGGGTATTTACTGTGTAACACACTTGCAGGTGCTGCTAATTCAATGTGAAAAATGCATGATATATTATCAGAGGTATATCAAAGGTTCTAGAAAACATAGTTTACCTCCCTACAATACTTCTATGAAAAATAAAATCTTCCAAACTTTCTAGGGAACTCCAGTTAGTGAAGATTAGTTACTGTTCTTATTGGCTATATGGGAAAGGCTAGAAAAGCAATTAGAAGGAACCAAAAGCAAGAGCCTTGTCAGCTTATGCCTGTAGCTTTTTTCATTAGGCAAAAATAAGTCCCTAAAAAGCTGGTGCACATCAGGGCAAAAGGGTTCATTTCGTGTGAAAAGCGGGAGAGGCTTTTGAGCAGCCTTTTCTGCAATGTCCAGAGCAGGAGTTGGCAAACTTTTTCTGTAAAGGGCCTGATGATAAATATTTTCAGCTTTGTAGGCTATACTGTCTGTCAGAAATACTCAATGCTCCCATTTTAATGAGAAAGCAGCCATAGACAGTGTATAAATAATTAAGCACGGCTGTGTTCCAATAGAACTTTATAAAAACAAGCAGTGGGCCAGGTTTGACCCCTTGGCCACAGTTTGCCAACACCTGATCTAGAGGTTAAAGGAACTCCAAGACAAGTGCCCAATTCTCCCGCCTTACACAGCATTGTGTGCACATTTTCATAAGTATGAATTTGTGTGTGTGTGTGTAAAAGGGCACTCATTAAGTTTACCTCATTAAGTATTTTTAAAAACATCATAATTCAGTTACATGAAATAACGGATGAAACATCTTTGTCCTAATATCATTTCAAACACAGAGATAATGAGATTTGTGTTTATTCTCTCTGCAGACAATTGTGGCCACTATATATAAAACATGCCCTGGAATACTTTTGTGCCTGATTTGAGTGCTTCCTAAATTCCAGAGTTGTCCCTGGCCACACACACTCTGAATAATTTTGTGAAGCAGTTGATCTTCATTTCAGCAGCAAAAGAAATACCTTGCATTCTACATTTATGAAGCATTTTCTCAGGAATTGTATTTCTTCCTCCCAAGAGGCATGGGTAGTAGCCAGAGTAGATGGTTATGCCAAGTTATGTAGGAAACTGAGGCCTAGAGAAGCTATGCAACTTACTCACATCACACAGTAAGTCCAAGCCCCATTCTTGACTCCACAGCCAATGCTCTTGCCACTGTAGCATAAGTAACACAACTAAATTGTTTATGTTGTTATATAACTCTGTACTTATAGCATCAGCTAACAATTGTGAATGGACATGGACTGGGTAGAACAACTAGACATTTATTCCTGAGCTAAGGATATTTATTCCAATCATAAAACTCAGTTCAAGAAGCTATGCAGAGATAAGCCTGCTGAAGCCTCCCGTAACACAGAGCCAGGAAAGCCATATTATACTAAACGAAAGTACCTTATGCCATCGAGTAACTAAATCCCCTTGGAAAGGGTCCAAGGCATACCCACCTTATAATGAACTCTAATTTATGGCAAATTTTTAGTGAGATTCAGTGTCAGGTTTTTCTCTTGTAGGTTTGCAAGCAATGTGGTCTTAAAAGCTGTCATGAAATGAAGATTTTGACAGATAGGTGATAACAAATGAAAAAGTTGCACACAAATTGCAATGTTCCAATGTTAGTATTTATTTTATAATACAGATTGCATTTTCCAATTCCTAACAATTTGCATTTTTCTTATTTAAAATAAAAAACCATGTGGTATAGACAAACTGGATGAATTTTAGCATGAACCATAATAATATATGAGCAATTATAGAAGCACGTGTACACAGTCTCTGAGTAATTTATCTTTCTGCTTGCTGTCAAATAAATAATTTTTGCATCTTGAATATGCCTATAATAATTTTACTATGGCACCATCACCTGGAGCAATTTATACTGTACAGTTTTTACAGCCATTTGTCTTATATCTTATTACCCAAAATCGAATTTTAAATTCAAGTAAATGAGAAAAATACAGTAATTTGTTGATGAACTTTCTAAAACAGGCTAATGCCTCAAGTAGCAAGTTATTTTAACCATGCACCATTCAAAGGGAGCACAGTCTACCTATCAGGTAACATCTAGAGGTCAAAATACACATTGGATCATTTCAAATAGTTTCATGTCTGGGACCAGGAGCACAAATTTTCAATTCAATATTCTGTTGAGTTTCCTTTCTTATATTTGGATGAATTAAGTAACTGGTTAAGACTTTTCCAGTTTGAAACCAAAGCTAATGGGAAACCTAGGTGCATTTTTGGTGATCTCAGATCAATCAATCAATCTCAATCAACACCACCTCCATCAGCCCCTCCCTCTCTTCTTCTCTCTTAGATTTATGGCATGTTTTAAATTCCAGATGACTAGTTTTGAGAAGGATGAAATGAAGGCCAGATGGATAAACTAGGTTGAATATACACATATAATATTTTAATATAGATATATATATATATATATATATATATATATTCAGAAAATCTTTTCAGAGCACTTACACAATTGAAATAGAGAAGTCCCCTAAAGGTATAAGCAGCAATTAAAATATACAGCATTCTAAATCCATTCTCACTTCTTCTCTTGAGTGGTAGCACTGCCCCTAAAGTGTGCAGTCATTCCTGGATGTGGGGTAAACACATTTATAAAATTTCATCATATTGTATAACAAAAATAATGCAGTAGAATGCATCCAGAATGCAGGACAATTTCCATATCTGCTGGTATTGGGCTGTGGAATGAATGCAGTGACCAATGGGTCATTAAAACAACAACCTCTCTCAGAGTCATCCACGAGAACCCTGGAATTGAATCACATATTTGGGAATGAACTGCAAAGAAAGTTTGACAGTTCTATTGAACCTCAATGCCAACTTTTGTGGGAAAGGAGGAACAGAGGTGACAGAAGTTGGTAAAAGCTTTCTTTCGACTCTAATAGCAAATGTTCAAAGCAGCATGGGTCTGAGGTTGGACCACTAGGTCAGGCCCCAGCAGATTATGTTCTGTGAAACCAATCATTTTCATTACAAACAGCGCCACCACCAACAAAATGTATATTGGCTCTTTAAACCAGTTCTATGTAATCATTAACTGAGTAACCGCAGGCAAGCGACTTAACCCATGCGGTTTGTTTCCTCTCATGAAAAATGAGGGGCTTGCGCTACATGAACTTTAAGGTCTCTTCGAATTCAAAGTTTGTGATTTTAAGATGAGGGCAAAATAATCCCTGTCCTCAGGTATCGGGTTAAACCAAATGTCAGAGAGCATGGCCAGGCTTGCAGAAAGCAGAGGAAACAGCTATCTTTTTGGTGAGAAGAGCAGCAATCTGCCCAAAGTACTTCATATGTCTGTCCCCAAATGGCTCCTCCACTGCCCAGCTTTGGCACATAAAATTCCCCTTCCATTATGGTAATGTCTTTGCCTGAAAGCAATGTTTCCAGAAGGCCCATTTGGAAATTTATGAGACGCAGAACCTTTTAGCCCATTGCCACCAAGTTAGTACAGATTAGTTTATTCCTAAAGAGAAAAGAAGGTCCCAGAGGGCATTTGGTACAGGGCAAGCCTAACTATTGTCCTATCTCATTCTCCCATTCTCTCCCTCTCCTTTCCTTCCTTCTTTCCATTTTCTTTTCTTTTTTTTTAATTTATTTTCGTAGTAGAGGAGGCAGAGCAAGACTCTTAGGAGGAATCTTTAAGAGGAGATAGACATTTCTACCTTTCTTGGCTTCTCAATATGAAAGGGAATAATGTCAGCACTTGACATTTTCCCGACCTGCACTCTGGACCTTTACAGTCAGAACTTCCCACTGATCTTCAGGCAGTAGAGAAATGGAAAAATATTCCCTCTTACAAACAGCCTGGAAAAGCCTGGTCTAACTTTTATTAGCTTTATAATGGGTAAGAAGGTTAATGTCTCTAGTGCTTAGTTTATTCATCTCCAAAATGGGCATAAAATAATACCCACTTCATGGAGCCGGCCTGGTGTCGGAGCGGTTAAGTTCATGTGCTCCACTTCAGCAGCCTGGGGTTTGCCGGTTCAGATCCCAGGTGTGGACCTATGCCCCGCTTATCAAGCCATGCTGTGGCAGGCGTCCCACATATAAAGTAGAGGAAGATGGGCACGGATGTTAGCTCAGGGCCAATCTTCCTCAGCAAACAAGAGGAGGATTGGTGGTGGATGTTAGCTCAGCAGTAATCTTCCTCAAAAAAAGAAAAATACTCACTTCATCAAGTTGTGGAGAGATTTAAACAAGATGATGTATGTAAAACACCCAGTATAATTCCTGGTACACAGGAAATGCTATAAATAGTAGAACTCCCTCTTGCACAACCACCAGCTTGGAGCACTGGGTGACTCTGAAGGGAGAGTCCCTTCAGATAGCACCATAGGGGATTTGGAAGCAAGGTGATGAGGGCAGGTATGGTGGGGTAACACAATGCTGAGAGGGAAAAAGATCTTTAGAAACCCCTTCATGTTACAGAGAGGTGAAGTGACTTGCTCCAGTTTGCATAGCTAATTAATGGAAGAGATGGAACCAGAGCCCATATCATGTAACTCTTCATTCTAGAGTTCTTTTTCCTATTCAAGCTGCCTCCTAAAAATCTACTTTACCTATCTCTTTACATAGCCAAAGGCAGGCGATCACACTGGCTCTTGCTGTCACCCCAGTAAGACATAATGATGGTTTCTCTAGCAAGGCAGCAATGGAGGAGATGATGGAATCTGGAATGTATTTTGAAGAACTGGGTGATGAATTGAACATGGGATGTGGTAGAAATAGAGGGACCAAGAATAACCCTTAGGTTTTATGCCGGAGTCAAAATGAATGGGATTGCCATTTACTGAGAGAAAAGAAGTGACAGGGAGCACATGAGGGAAAGGTGAGCATCAAGAATTCAGTTTTGGATACGTTAAGACTGAGATGCTGTATTCAGGGCCTTGCCTAGACTTTGAAGAAAAGATGAAAAAGCGCTTAACTATAGATGAAGCTTTTTGTCAGCGCCCCATAGTTCTGCTTCCTTGTAAATTACTTGATAGTAGCCCTCAAGGAGTCCATGTTCTCACCTCTCAAACAAAACCTTTTTTGCAAAATGGAAGCTAAAACTCATCCACCCAAAAGATAAGTAATTAACAGCTTGAGGTATACCTTACATTTACAGCAAAATGTGCATTTTAGCAATAACAACAACCAAAATCTCTCCCATCTGCTGGTTAATTTCTGAAATGCTACCCGTCAGAACACTATCTTTTTTGTTGTTCAATAAGAAATGATACTTACTTTTGATTCATAGAATTTCAGTGATGGAAGATGTATTAGGTACACTTCAGAGGACCTATCTGCCTGTCCGCACGCTTTTCTGGAATATATCTTCTGCTGTCCTTAACTCTCATTTTCGTTCCACATGAACCAACCTCCCACCCTCAAAGGCCACAACTAATTGGAGCACTGTAGACACTTGACTCAAATGTATTCATTCTATAGGCTGGCCGGTAACCTGTGACTTATCAGATCTGGCTTAAAAGATGACCTGGGCCAATCACTTTCCCTCTCGAATTTTGCAATTAGAAATTGAAAGGATGAGCCTGATAATTGTGAGGGCTGAGTTAGAAGGTCATGGAAAACTTAGGGCTGGATCTTTAGTGGGCCGTGTGTAAGCCGAAGCTACAAGGAAGCTAGCAGCGGCAGAAAGAGAAGAATTCTGGAGAGAGAGAGATCAGTCAAACTAGCTTTGTAATTAGCCAGATCCTGAGAGAAAGTAACCTCCAATCCTGATGGCTTTTCCCTCCATTTCCAATTTTAATAAAGTCTGGGTATGCTAGGGCAGAACCTGTTCTTAAGAGTCCTACAAGTCCCTGAAATTTCCGGCCCGGTGGTGCAGCAGTTATTTTTGCACGTTCCACTTCGGCAGCCCGGGTTTCATTGGTTCAGATCCCAGGTGCGGACATGGCACCGCTTGGCAAGCCATGCTGTGGTAGGTGTCCCACATATAAAGTAGAGGAAGATGAGCACAGATGTTAGCTCAGGGCCAGTCTTCCTCAGCAAAAAGAGGAGGATTGGCAGCAGATGTTAGCTCAGGGCTAATCTTCCTCAAGAAAAAAAAAAGAAAGCCTTTTTATTCCTTGAGCTAACTTGAAGCCAAAAATAATGCTAAGATAGAAGGTGATCCAGTTAAACATGCTGGTTTCATAGATGGGGAAAAAGAAACCCAGGAAGGTGAAGTGTCTTCCCTAAGTTCTCACAGCACTTAAGGGAAGACCTTGCATTAGAATACAGGGCTCTAAAATTTTAGCCATAACAGAGAAATTCTATAACAATTTCCACTAATGGGAATTACTGTCAAATACATTAAATCTTATCAATATAAATTGTATCAATCTTATCAATTTAAAGTAACATTTAAACTTATCTGTAGAAATCGGCATCAGTATATGAGGGAAAGTTAGTGGGGAAGAGTCTCAAGATCAAATAAATAGTTTGTTTATGGAGAAATTCCATTCCCTGGTTGCTTTATAATATTAGGATCATAAAGCAAAGTGTATTTTTCAGGCAATAGCAAATCTCGTCAGAGATGAGGAGCCATATAGTTCACTTGAATAGAAAATATTTTGAAAATGAAAAGAAATGAACCAAATTTTAAACAATTTACAAAATTAAACCAACAAAATCTGTCATTTGTGCAAAAACATTCACTTTCTGGAGTGTTGCTAAAGAATGCAAATGGAGTTAAAGCTGCATTGGCTATGAAGCAGAACCCATATCACAGCCAGGAATGGTAGAAGAAAATCAACCAACACTTACCAAGCACCTACTGAAACATAAAATATGTGATCTAATTCAGCAAACATCACTGAAAGAAGCAAAGAGACTATGGACGCAGAGATGCTAAAAGTCTCCGTAAGTACCTGAGGTTCAGATGTGGTAATAGAGAGAAACTGTAATCCTCATCAGCATAATGAACAGGCATATATGCCTGCAAGATGACTGATCCAAGCCTCCTGAGAGAACGGAAGGAAACAATTAAGGAAAATGTTTTTAACAACTACCATAGGTCTAGAACTGGACTAGGTAGGATAGCAATCTAAGAAACAAGACACAGTCTCTGTCCTCAGGAGGCTCCTGATCTCTCTTACTGTAGAGGTAAAGCTTCTCAAATTAAAAGCCCATAAGGCATGCAGTTTATGCTATGTGCTTACTAAAAGTACAGTCATTAGGTCTCTAGGACTTCAGAGCATGCAAAGTCACTACCAGCTGGAGTGGCCTCCAACTTAATCCTGTTTGAGCATCTGTTATGGACAAGGTGTCTTGCTCCCACTGCTCTTTCAGGACAAGTCCTCTTACAGGAGGAAGCACTGAAGCTTGAAGGATGGGAACATTTGGATAGATAGTTTCCTGGTCATCTGGACTCCAACCCTCCCACTCCCCTCCCTTCACCCCCACCTCCGGAGGCAAATTCAGCCTTTCACAAAACCTTATCAAATTTCCTGCCATAATGCTTCTCACATCTGCATCCATCTCATCAGTTCCGTTCCCACTGCCATCCTATTGAAAGCCTTCATTAACTCACATCTGAACTCTATTACAACCTCCTAACCAGGCCTCCTCTCTCCAGTCTCTCCCCCCACTAATCTACCCTACACACAGCTGCCAGACTCATCTTCCTGAAATGCCAATTTCATCATGTCTCATCCATTTTCTACAGGATACATTTTAAATTCCTTTGCCCGGTATTCAAGGCTCCCTACAATCAGGGCCCAGGCTACATTTCCAACCCATTTTTCCTACAATAACTTTCTGGTTCAGCCAGGCCTACTAACTGTCCCCAAACTTTTCTTACATTTCCTTCTCGAGCTTCTGTTCACACGGTTTTCCCAACCTTAAATGCCTCCCTCAGTCTTCTTTATTGATACAAATCCTAAATTCCATTTCCTTCATAAAGATTTCCCTGATTACACTGGCCAACAATGAAAGCTTGTTCCCTGACTTCAAACTATTCTATTGGCACTTATTTTATTTAACTCTAGTTTATTATGGATGTATCCCTCCTCCCTAACCTCCGCAAACAAGCAATGGGGATGTGAAATCAGAAAAGACATCAGCAGGTAAGCACCATGGAAGCCAGGAGACCAGTTAGAAGGTTATTGCAATCTTGCAAGCAAGAGATAATGATGCCTAGAAAATATTCAGGCCCCAGGAACACAAAGGAATTAATAGCGAGATACATTACAAAAGAAGGATCAGCAGGACTTGATGATTGAGGAGATACGGGAATCAGAAGGATGAATAGCAGATGAGTTTTGAAGCTGAATCATGCAATTAAAATTAAAAAGGGAGAGTCAAACTGGTTTGGTAAAGAAGGTGATGAGTTTGTTCTTTGGCTAATTGAGCTCACGGCAGGCTATAGTAGGTAGGTAGAGAGAAAAGAACCCGTAAAAATGATTAGAGCCAGTGACAGAGGTTGGAGAGAAAGCCGCCTAGAGGCAGTAACTGGAGCCATGATTATAAATGCATTTATAAAGAGAAAGAATGAACGAAGAATGAGAAAAGAGGGAGCAAGAGGCGCCAGTGGATGAGACACAGGAGCAATAGAAAGAAATAAGCGAGTTAAATAAACCAACAGCTTAAACACAATAAGGGATAAAACAAAACAAAAAACTCAACAATCCTGATTCTGATCATTGAGAGATCAATAGGAACCTCTAAGATGCCAGATTTAGGAACTGAAGCCATCAGCATAGGATGCAGGATGCCCTGAGTGGTAAGGAAATGGAGGCAATAGGTGTTTGGCACTGAGATTAAGAGAGGAAAAAAAAATGCGACAGAAGTTAAAGAGCACAGAAGGGCAAACCAATAATTTTGGTGTAATGGGGCTCTACCGTATCATATGCAGACATCGCTGAGTTACATGGTTTAGTGATTAAGAGTATAGATACTAATGTCAGGCTGGCTAAGTTTGTATCCCTGAGGTCTGCCACTTTGAACTTGTGCAAAATTGGACAATTTATTTAACTCCCTGTGCTTCACTTTCCACATATATAAATTGGAGATAATGAATCTACCTGATTGGGTTGTTGTCAGAATTAAGTTATTATGGGTCATGTGATTGGAATATAAAACGTGTTCAATAAATGTTAGCTATATTATGATGATGTTATCATTAGTACATGATCCAGTTCATATTTTGGCCCTTTACAGACACCTGCACATTTGCCAAGAAGGACTCTAAGTTGGAATAATTATTCAAAATGAATCCTGGTGTTAATGCATGTTGAAGGAGAACTAATGTACAGATGGCAAGTTGTCTGAGTTCAACTGAGGTAAATAAACAATTAATTGATGAAATTATTTTTGTGATGTTCAGAAATCGAGAAGTTTTCCGTCTAGACATTTAAATGCCCTCAACTAGGGCCCATGTGAGTTACCTATGAATAGTCAGGATTTTACATATAATCTCCAACATGTTTGATTGTTTAAATGAATTACAGGGCACATAAAATGCCTCATTTAATTTGATTAGATAATTTAGTAAACAACAAATGAAGTAGTTGTTGCTATGCAGTGGCCCCTTGAATAATGCTCTATCTACTAATAAAAATGTCCTTATTATTTTTATGGGCCACGGAGTAAATTCAGTGAACTATGAATAGGATGATAGTCATCCAGCTGAAAATTCTCTTTTACAAGATGAATTGTACGCATTTATAGTCAGCAGCATATACCTGAAACAATAATTTTTCTAGGAGTCAAAATTTGTCATGTAATCATATAGCCCATTTTCTAATATGTTGAAATAATATAGGCTCTGAGTACTATCCCAATTTTATTATTTATGCTTATGATCTTACTCCCACCCCCAACAGTCAGTAAAATAAAGGAAGTGAAGTCTTCTTTCTAGCTGAATTTTCTCCTGTCCACTATAATAAATCTGCAGACCTTAAAACACTCCTACATTGTAAATGTGCCCATAGAATGGACACCATTTTGGTTACTGTGATCTCAATCTCTCTCTCCTCATGCCCTGATTTTTCTACCAGAATAAAATCTTGATTAGCCAGATCATAATTATCATATTTAAGAGAACTCTCAACTTATGACTTGAATACTCTACTTAGAAAAAGAAGTGGCAAGTCACATGGAAACAAAAGGCAGTGGCAATTCACATGGAGACAAAAATCGTAGCACATAGCAGTAATTTCAATAAAAATACTTCCAGGGCATAAATGAAGAACTCAGTGCATTTCAGCTCAATCTCCTAAACCATCTCCATCTCTATCTATGACTATGGACATTATCTCTATCTATGACCATGGTCATTGTCCATTAACAGTCACAGCAGTGGTCCAGAGACAGGTACCACGGTTCCACAATAAAGTTGCTCTAGGACAC
This sequence comes from Equus quagga, assembly GCF_021613505.1. Classification (NCBI taxonomy): domain Eukaryota; kingdom Metazoa; phylum Chordata; class Mammalia; order Perissodactyla; family Equidae; genus Equus; species Equus quagga. Next base: position 39,487,657 of record NC_060276.1, read on the forward strand.
TATAAGAGTTCCCATCATTATAGAAAGGTTTATTTCAATTTGACCAGCTTTTCATTAAGACAGGAAAGTAAATGTAATTTAGAAAGATTTCCTAACAATTTGAAATCTAAAGCAAACTTTGAAATAGTGATACAATTAAAACAATCTCTTTAGAAATATACTTGCTATAGAAATTGTCCCCTAAAAATACAGAGATTTTCCCTGTTTCTCCACAAATGAAGTATATTCCTATCACTTGATTCTTTTGCCATTTCCTCACTTTTCAAGACAGGTCAAGGAAATAGGGGGGTGAATGGTTTGAGTTCTGTTTGTCACCTGTGGTGATTTACTTCAACTTCTGGTTGCTATATTAGGAATACAAGTGTTGTTTCTAAGTGCATAACCAAAAGGATAATTTATGAAAATCCATGACAGATTGAGTGCCAAAGCCTGAGCAGTTATAGATGAACCAACCAACAAGAGAAGAGCTTATTAACCTCCATGAAAGACAAACCACATAGTTCTTTCCCTTAAGGCTGAGGCAGCCTGAGAACTGTCAATCCAGTTCAATCTAAGACAGACAGCAGATCTCCTTTCTACTGAGGCAGCTGTTCATTTACTCAAAGGAATGAAGATGTTTAACAAGATCAGGGAGTAAAGAAACGTCAAAAAGAATGCACTGTGTAGAGAAAGAAAGACACCTGAGGGCCCTTTAAACAAGCAGTTTCTAGCTCCAGTGAAATATTTGAACAGATGGATTTTTAACCCTCAGTGGGCCGGGTGGAAACGGAGCTGGGACCCAGCTTGTACCTCAGGACCCTGGACGTAGAGGTTGCTCCACTTTGCTCTCTCTCTGCCACACTGGCAGACAAGAGTTAAATGTTGAACTCTGACCCAATTGCCAAAAAGAGTAACTAAAATCAAGTCCTGACAGCACAGTGTGTCTTTTGATAATAGTATTTGGATGTTTTAGTACTCAGTTAATTAAACAGCGTTTGGTTTCACTGTGTTTTGACGTGATTTGACTGCTTGGCTGGTGATTCTATATTGACGTCGAACTGATCTGATACCTGAGTGTCTTCATTTCATATATTTTACTGTGAAGAAGTAAAGGGAAATAGTGCAAAAGCCTATATTTTGAAGGTAATATGTATTAACTGATGAAAATTTAAATTCATGTAAATCTAGGCTCCCCTTTCACCTCATCCAGCAATCATAGGATCTCCTTTCTATGAAGACAATGTGTTATTATCATCATTCATTAAAATTTGAATTTTTTAAAATTACTTAAAACGCATATTTGTATTGTGATTTACCATTTGCATAGTGCTTTCATATACATGTCCTCATTTGATCTCCACAACATTATGAGGTAGGTATTATTATTATTCACCCCCATTTTACAGATGAGGAAACTATGGCACAAAATAGTGAAGCAATGTACTCATGGTCATAAACCTAGGGAATGGCAAAGGTAAGACTTGAACCAGATTTTAAGTCCACTGCTCTTTCTCCCTTATTCTGCTACTTTGCACAGATTTTGCAGATCTTTCACTGAAGGGCTTTCATTATGTTCCTTTTTTCTGGCCCTCAGGTCAGTCAAATGAAATTTCAGTTTATGGGGATCAAGCATATAGATATACGTTAAATACATGTTTGGTATTTAAAGAAAAGATTCCGCACATTCTCCCCACAAAAAAAATCAAAGATAAGAGCTTTAAACTAAAAGAGCAGTGTGGTTTGTTGTCTTTAAAAGTCTCAGTCTCTGAGAAGTTGGCTTCTGCTGCTGTCATCTTCTCATCTCTCATGAATGCACTGTTTTGATTTTTTTTTTCCTGCTTCACAGACAGAGCCAAAGAGCATATACATTCAGTGACCTATGAGAATTTCCTTGCTAATCAAGGAAACTTTCTTTTAAGAATGTCTTAGATTCAGGGAGAAACTCCAACCCATTAGTGGCTATAAAATGGCAACTCAAAACTCTCTTTAAGAGGAAACTATAACTCACTATCTTCCCCACCCTCACATCTGCCTCCAAGAGATCGTACCTCTACTTCCTTTACACCAAAACAGGTTTCCTAGATTCCAATAAAACCTTAAGTAAATTGAAGAAGATAGGTTTATGAAATCTGTAAGATGACACATTCATAGCATACTATTTATAGAATCCAAATAATACATTTTCAAGTAAATTACTTTGTATAGTGTCAGCCCATTGCTGCTGTTCGGGGATACAATAAAAGTCAGGACATTACAGTCGCCATCAGAATTATAATCTATACAGATTCCTGAGAATACAGAATATGTGTTATAGCCTGTAGGTCTGGTTACTAATTAGCTTTGTCTACATGTGGAGAAAAAAATAGTTTCCTGGAAGAAGGATGTGTTACCACTTTGTAATAAGGTGGTTAATAATGCAAAGGTTATCACTCACTTTTGATAAGCAGGAAAAAAAAATGTTACCTCATTACATGGGGCTTGTAAACACAAGAATACCTTGCTTTAATTATTTTGAAGGCCAGTAAAAGGCAACTTTCTTTAATAATCTCTTTTGTTTACTGATTTAAAGGCTGGGAGTGGCAATGCCTTCCTCCTCTCAATCTCAAAAAGGAACATAGTAGATATTTGTATTTGTTTGGAAGTCTGGAGCCTTAATATTAAAAGTGAATTAGCATTTCTGCTCCTAGGTGTATATCCAAGAGAAATAAAAACATATGTGCACAAAAAATTTGAACATGGATGTTCATAGTGGCATTATTCATAATAGCCAAAAAGTGTAAATAAACCAAATGTCCATAAACAGACAAATGGATAAATAAAATGTGATACATCCATACAATGGAATATTATCAACCATAAAAAGGAATTAAGTTCTGATACATGCTACAACGTGGATGACCTTTGAAAGCATTATGCTAAATGAAATAAGGCACAAAAGTCCACATATATGATTCCATTTATATGAAATGTCCAGAATAGGCACAGAGACAGAAAGTAGATTACTGGCTGCCAGGGGCTGATTGGGGGGTGGGTAGGGAGTGATTGTTAATAGGTCTGGGGATTTTTTGGTGGGCGGTGAAAATATTCTAAAACTGATTGTGGTAATGGTTGCACAACTCTGTAAATACACTAAACAGTATTGAATTGTACACTTTAAATGGCTGAAGTGTATGTTATGTGAATTATATATCAATAAAGCTGCTATATTAAAAATAATAAGTGAATTAGAAGCCAAGAAGGGTACCTTCTTAAATCTACAATACAAATGTAAGATTTATATTAGCCAAATAAGAGAATGTGGAAAACTCTAGACTGCTCAGATAAAATGAATGGGTGGGGCTGAGAATCTTCTCCCACCCTCTCATAGACCAGGGCTGTAGGATACTTTCTCAGACTTTCTTAGTAGAGCAGGAACATGAAGGAGAGGCCCTGTGAAGGCGTAGAGAGCAAATTCAGGACAAAAAGAATATGTCATTAGATAATATGAGAGGGAACAGAACCCCCTTGGACCAGTCCAAATTAAAGGCAGAGCAGGAATATCTAGTTTGCAGGAAGGGGCAGAACAGGATTAATATCACACACAGCCCAGAATGAATTTCTTAGAAATGAAAGATACTCTAGTCTTAGTAGCAAATGAGATGACTCTGACATCAGTGCAGGCTGGATCACTGTGGTAGAACTGGGCCCCCAAATAAAATGACCAGACTTCCACAGGGACAAAGAGGGGGACATCCTATACCTTTAAATACTGGGAAGCGGATTAAAAGGAAGCAACCATGCTGGGAGTACCTGGTGAATCTGTTTAGTTACTTTGAAATCAATCGGAGTCTGTAGTGCTGTCTCAGCAGCTGAGTGATTTTGAATCTAATGCTATTCTTCTTCCCAAGTAATCCCTACTTTGAGAGTTCCTCACCGACCTGCCTTCTTCTGGGTATTGAACTACTGCAGGAGAATTCTAGGGTTTTCAGGGACCAAAGGGAACAGGGAAAGGCTGAAGTAGCAAAGTGCAGGGCCCTGGCTTTGACTGGAAGTGGTCTGAGTAGTTTTGTTTGACATGTGCAAAATACATAATAACGCAGCTCATCAGTTTAATATCTTAGGGTTCATAAAGCAACTTTATATGCACTATCTCAGTTTAATATCCAAAATGGTGACCACTATTAAAAGGACTTAAAAACGATCTTCTGACTTCAGGAGGCTGACTTGGTGTTAAAAGAGCAGAAATTAGGTTTGACTTGGCCAGGGATTTGCTGATCCTTAGCCTTCAGAATAAGAATTGGGTATAAGAAACATTTACTGAACACCCCTTGTCAGCCAGGCCTTTTATCAGGTGTTAGGATTACAGAGCAGAATAAACCATGGTCCTTGCCTTTAGAGAAGCTCACAGCTTTACTCTATGGTAAGTGTTGTGATGGGGAGGATAGGGTGCTTTGGGAGCAAGGAAAGGTTCCTGCCTAGCTTGGACTGGTGGAAAGGATGTGTGGATATAGAAGGAATTCCTGAGCCAAGTCTTGACAGATGTATAGAAATCCTTCTTTCATTCAGTTATTCAACCAATACAATTTTAGCAGTTACTATGTATGTACTGGGCTCTATTGTAGGTGCTGGTGATGGTAGTTGGTTAAATAATGAGAAAAAGAATGTTGTTGGCATAGAAAACACGGTGCACAAAGACAGGGAGGCATCGAACCACATGTGGTGCATAGGGAAAGTAGAAAGAATTCTGCACAACTAGAAAGCAAGTGAGACGTTGCTGTGTGATAGAGAAAACAGGTGGTAGGGCCAGGTCCTGAAGGATCTTGACTATGATAAGGAGCCAAAATTTTATCCTGTTTATAATGGGGAGCCACTGAAGGTCTAAGTGGGATATGTGAGTTTTAAAAAGACCACTCCCTGGGGGCTGGGCCGGCCCCATGGCCGAAGTGGTTAAGTTCGCGTGCTCTGCTTCAGCCACCCAGGGTTTTGCCGGTTTGGATCCTGGGTGCAGATCTAGCGCCACTTATTAAGCCATGCTCAGGTTGCGTCCCACATGCCACAACTAGAAGGACTCACAACTAAAAAAAATATGCAACTATGTACTGGGGGGCTTTGGGGAGAAGGAAAAATAATAAATAAAAAGACCCCTCTGGCTGCAAAGCAGACGATGAATTTGAGGGATAGACACCAGGAAATCTACTGAAAAAAGAGCTTGCATAAGGACAGTGGCATGAAGAGGTAGATTTCACCCTTCTTGGGAAGACCCCAGGCACTGGCCCTTTCCTTCCTCCTTGACACCCAAACTTATCTTAATCCCCACTCCTTAGAGGCTGACTGATAACAAGCTAACCTCCAACAATCTAATTAGTATAGAAGAGTTAATAGCGGACACCGGTTTAATGTGTGGCCCTCCCAAGATGTGCATCTTATGTAAGAGTCTGAACTCTGTGATTCAAAAGTGAGAAAAAAAAAAAAGAGCAAAATGTCTTAGCCCAGAATCTCCCAATATTGATGGTAAGTCTGCTCATTTACCTATCATAGGTAAATGGAAGGAAGAATATGGAAAAGTGAAAAATAACCCAAGGAAACAAGGTGTGGCTAATGATGAGGTGTTGGTGTCAGTAAGTGGTTGCTTCCACCAGGGGGAGAAGGAAAAGAAGCCTTTTGCACAGGAAACGTTGGCAGGAGCAAATAGGGGAGCCAAAGAAACAGAGGACAGACTCACATAATCTATGTGACTCACACAATCTCCACATCCATCTGTGGAAAGGAGACACTGGCTGTAATCTTTTGAGTCTAGGAGGTGTGCCAAGAGAACTAAGTATTTAATGTTATGAATAAAAGGATCTCTGTGAGAAAATAGAGAAGTCCCACATACTGGAAATGTCTTCTGAAAGTCACAGATTTAAACAACCCTCCCTGAAGCTGCAGAGGGACTGTTTCCCCCCTCCCCCCCTCCCCCC